>NC_141353.1:14559994-14739994 GCF_057382095.1 Aulonocara sp. 'chitande type north' Nkhata Bay | reverse complement strand
AAATATAATATTTGTATACCAAGTAATAGCAACATCAGAGAAAAGGAACACAAAAAGCTTGAGAAATACTAAGGGCAGAGAGAGGAGCTCGACATGTGGAGGGTGAAGGCAACAGTGGTCCCGATACTTTTTGAGAACTTGAAACAGTGATCCCTAAACTGGGCACGTGACTCCAGCAGATTCCAGGAAGAAGATCTCTGTAGAGGACCTGAACTTGAAGGGTGAAGACGGCACACATGGGTGAGTGGGAATTTAGAGATGGATGGATGGATGGATGGATGGATAGATAGATAGTAGGGGTGCAACAATACTCGTATCGATATTGAACTGTTCGATACAGTGCTTTCGGTTCGGTACGCATATGTATCGAACAATACAAAATTTTTGATTTATTTTATCAACTTTCCTTCTGACGATGCTGTCTGTGTTGAGCGCTCAGTGGATCTGCGCTCGATAGTGCAGCCTAGGCAGAGTAGTCGAACGCAGACTCACTGAGCGCAGGGCAAGCTAGCAGACAGAAGTTAAGCTCTCCTTGCAACATGGCAAATTGAACCTCCCCCACCCTCATTCAGATCTGGCGTTTGGAACTATTTTGGTTTTCATGTGAGGTATGACCCTGAAGGTAAGCACGTCATGGACTAAAGTAAAACAGTATGTTGGATGTGCCACGCAATGGTCAATTACATGGGTGGGAACTAGTGTGTTAGCGCAGTTAGCTCGTTAATGTGTTGGCCGTCTAGCCCCACGCACGGGGGGATCAGGGGTAGCTCGTTAACGGAGATTTGCCGTGTTGTGGCGTTAACGTCATTTCAACGAGATTAACGCTGACAGCACTAGTGGGAACACAACGAATATGACTGCACATTTACGCCGACATCATCCTAGTGCAAAGACAAGTGGAAGCAGACAAAAATAACAAGAATGCATGCTACAAACTTTACCCGAGTCATTTAGACAGCCGTTAGCACATGATTCTCCTTATGGGGACCTGATATGTTTAATATTGTGGCGAGCTCAGACAAGGAGGAGACGGAGGTGTCGTTTGGTCTTGCTTCCCGCGAGCTAGCCAGGGAGTACAGCCGTTTATTGACATCTGCAGAAGAACACTGCCGCTAGCTAACTGCTCACAGCGCGGCAACCGCACAGCAACAACAACAACAACACACAGGGCACCCTCTGACCCTGGAAGGACACACCGTCGCAGCCAGAGGGCGTCACCCGTCACTATGGCAAACATAAACAAAACATAACCGTACAAACAGAACCCCGAACAGCCCTGACCCGCTACATAGCCCCCACCTAAGGGGTCAGTCGTCCCCGACGACCCCATTACCCCACACAAAGTCCTGCAAATGTCCAGGCGCCTTCTTTTGGCGCACCGGCCGGTCACGACCGGCGGGGGAAAAGTCACTCGGGTCAGAACATGGGGTGCCACCATCATCCCACTTCTGACACCAATGTGGCGAGCTCAGACAAGGAGGAGACGGAGGTGTCGTTTGGTCTTGCTTCCCGTGAGCTAGCCAGGGAGCACAGCCGTTTATTGACATCTGCAGAAGAACACTGCCGCTAGCTAACTGCTCACAGCGCGGCAACCGCACAGCAACAACAACAACACACAGGGCGCCCATGTGGAAATGTACATACAATCAATATCAGACTCCACCAACAAAAAGGCTCTCAAAACAATATATGTATGTGAATTTTTGCGTGTATTCCTATAATTGTTACCTTTTTCTTTTACCCTTGGCTTTTTGTGTTCATGTTCTGTTGTTTTGTATACTTCATCTGTATGTTGTATACTCATTGTTTGTTAAATAAAGTAAAAAAAAACAAAAAAACACAGGGCGCCCTCTGACCCCGGAAGGACACACCGTCGCAGCGAGAGGGCGTCACCCGTCACTATGGCAACATAAACAAAACATAACTGTACAAACAGAACCCCGAACAGCCCTGACCCGCTACAATATGCTGCTAAGAATATAGCCCAGAAGAAGTGTATAGTATTGCTTTTATTTTGGAAAGAGCCATTTCTCTGTAATAAACTCTCTTTTCCAAAGATGAGTGATTCCTCAATCAGATACAGGGCTTGCAAAATCGCTAGCCCGACGTCCCGGGGCTAGCGATTTTTCCAGTCGGGCTACCAAAATCTATCTCTTCCCTGCCCGTCGGGCTGTTGTAGGAAGGAAAAATATATGTCAATGCTTTTGCATTCTTTCGGAAATGTAGCTGGGTAATTATGTCATTGGCATCGGTGAGCCACTGTCAATATGTGACATATTGAAATCGCGTTTGAATTTGCGCTTGTTTTTTGCTTTCACTTTGCAATCGCGCGAACTGTGTATAGAGAGCGACAGCACTGATTGGTGAGTGATGATAATTTGCGCACCAATTCCTCTGACATCGTCTTATCAATCGTTAGCTTACTATGCAAACATGACAAGTGAAATCTCCCGCAGCAAGCTTAAACATGTGAGAGGTTGATCGCGCAGAGAATCGCTGACCGTTATGTGTGTGTGTGTGTGCGTGTGTGTGTGTATGTAAAAGCAGCAGGATATATATTTTAGTTCTGCTGAGCCAAATAAGACAGGTCAGGGTGAAGAAGTGACAGCCAAAGAAAAGCTTACCACAAAACGGAAAAGTTATGACAAATCAGACTATAAGGCAAAAAGAAAGTGCAGCTTTATGGTTTCATGGACAAAAGAATTTCTGTGGCTGCAATATGACGAGCTATATAACCAGGGGTGCACATAAGTGGTCCGCAGGTGCGCATTCGCTGTCAAAATTTAAAAAAAAAAAGCGCACAAGATATGAAGTTGCAACGCGTTTGCATACATACGATTTTCTGGAGGAGGACAGACATTTGTTTAGAACTCTTAAAGATGTCGAAGAAGCTCCTTAAGCAATTACTTTGGTGTTCCTCCACCTGCAAACAAATGTCAGAAGGAGTCCGAACCACAAAAGAAGCACGTATTCTCGGAAAAGTGGTTGCAGGAGGTGAGCTGGCTTCAAACAAATGATGAACGCACAGAGATGTGGTGCGGAATGTGCCGTGAAAATCCCACTCTAGCGGACAAAAACGCGCGTTGCAACTTCTTATCTGGTGCGTGTCTTTTATTTTGACAGCGAATGCGCACATGCAGACCACTTATGTGCACCGGTGTAAATAACATAATGTTCTGCCGGGTGTGTTGTTGGTTTTCCCTCGATTTCTGAGTCGACAAGCGCCTTTGTTACTGGGACCAGTCATTTTAAGAAAGGCCCCCATTAGAAATGCAAGAAATGCATTATTGCTCAGTCTGCAATATCTTTCCCAGAACAAACACCAATTGCAAATAACATACTAAAAATAAACCTGAAAAATCTGTTTAGAACAGCGTACTATGTTGCAAAGAGTGAACTACCACTGGCACAATTTAGCAGTCTTTGCAAACTTCAAAAAGCAAATGGCCTAGATCTTGGTTCCACTTGCCTCTTACCTGTGACTTCAGTGGAAATTTCAAATTCAGGATCTGACACAGACTGATTCATGTCCTACACAGTTCTTACAAGTTCATAGAAATTTCTGTTCAATTAGAACCAAGTATTTGAGTTGATGATTGTAATTTTTATACAATGTTGTAATTTGTTTTTCAACAACTTTTTGATTAATGTTTTGTTTCCTTTACAATATTATACTTTAATGTATAATATTGTAAAGGAAACAAAACATCAATCAAAAAATTGCTCTCTTTTTTATTCGGGCTACTTACATTTATTTTGGGCTACCAAAAACTGAAGAGTCCCTGCCCGAAGGGCTACCAGGGATTTTGAAATTTTGAGAGCCCTGAGATATATTAATTTTTTAAATTACTTTTGTTTCAGCAACATTAAATTTAAAAACTGTACTTTTGAGTTAAAATATATATTTATAAGTTTAATAAATGACAAATTAAAAAGGCATGAACATTTTTTTTGTATCGAAAAAATATCGAACCGTGACACCAAAGTATCGAACCGAACCGAACCGTGAATTTTGTGTATCGTTGCACCCCTAATAGATATATATATATATATATATATATATATATATATATATATACAAAAGGCTAGGCTAGGCTAGGCTGATAGCCTAATAGCAGGCTATCAGCCTAGCCTAGCCCTTAAAGCTTGCCCTGAATGTTACCTGAATGATAACTTTATTCCATAACAGAATCTAAATAAGTGACTTATAAAGCAACCTGAATACAGTTGTTAGCTAGAAAAGACTAAAACTATTATTTGTACCAAAGTGTAAATGTTTTTATATCTGTGGTAAATCTGAGCACAAAATGTGAGTCTATGAGCACTGACTCTCTTTTGGTTTCATTCCCTTTTTTTTTTATACCCTTGAGGTTTTCACTTGCTGTTCAAAGTATTTTTATAGATGACTTTTCTTAAACCTGCCATGATATTTACAATGCACACATTGTAAAAAATCTATCAATGCTTTAATCACTGGCACTTAGATTGTCAAATGAAAATTACTGGCTGTAATTAGTTCCTCACAGCAATGTCAGTGTGAATGAATGGAGACAAAACTTAGAGTGGTAAACATATTTTGAGGTCAGCATTCAAAGAGACTGAGGAGAAGAAGCAGCTGGAGTGTGGCCTAGAAAAAATGAACAATAGCCTACATTTATTCTCATCTTCCTTTTTGCTCAAATCTCTCATTAAAGCCATTCACTTATGTGTGCAGCTGCAGTAATTGTAAAGATGAGGTATTTGCGGCCATGTAGCATTTCAGTGTAGTCTATAAACCACTTTGTCATGCATTTGTTTTGCATTTACCATTTCAGACATGCAACTATGAATACTTTCCACTGATCGTGCACTGATGTGAACCTGTTCACATTCTCTGTGACTGGTTCAAGAATGCAGCTGTGTTGCGAGGTGGAAATTTTGAATTGTGTGATTTTGGCAAGATGACTTATGCATGGCTAGCTGTCTGACTAGTCTAGAAAAAGGTCTGTGGGCGGTGTTGATTCAGATGTTTTTTCCCCCCTCTTTCCTTTTTTTTGACTTACTGAGAAAGAAGTGATAAGTCAAAGAAAAAAAGTAGAGAAGTCTGACCTACATATGAACAGATAGAGGAATGGCTGCCGGAGAGCCAATGGAAATATTTATTTCTCTCCCCAGCTGCCTCTTGCCTGGGTTTATAGTAATATCTAGTTGGAGTTTTCATGACTTTAATTGATTCAGACTCCTTATCAAACGGCTGTTTGGTTGGAAAAGTTTCTACCAAATTAAGCTTTTTATTTGGAAAAATCTATCTTAGAATTTGTGAGGCCTGTGTTATATTACAATTTAACACCGTGGATTAATGGACTCAGTCTTTAAAGCAGTTTATATGGTACAAACTCCGTGATGTTCACTTTTATGGAAGAACAGAAACTTCCACAACAGGAATTCTGAGGTGATTAGATGAAGGGCATATTGTCACATGACTTACATTCACAAGTTGCGTCCAAACCACTGCTCCTTACACGACCACTTGCTTTTGTTTTGGCTCTCATCCCTAGTTAACATAGTGCAACTTAGTTGTGGGTTAGTTGCCGTTATATGTTATAGTATAAGGTCAGATCTAAAAGAGAAAACAAAAGTAACAGTGTATACATACAGTTTTCTTGTATTTGAGTAAGCTGATAGATAGACCTCTACAAGAGATAAATCAGGAAATTTGGAAAGAACAACATTTTTGGAAAGACGTGGAAAGACATGGGCTACACTTCAAAATAAGGCAGTTAAGTTACTTTACCTTTATTGTGTTAATTGCTTTACATTAAAGTAAATGTTACCATAGACTTTCAAAACTATAAATTTTTTTAAACACCTATTCGATTTGGGATTGTGGGAGGGCAAGGACCTCCCACTTCTTTGCAAGAAGCCGAGTACACCTGAACAGGTGCCAGACCATCACATTGAGACAACCATACACTGAGGCCAGTTTAGAATCAAGAGTTTAGAATAACAATTATGTCTTTGGATAGATGGAGTATAGATAAAAGCCACACAGGCACAGGGAAAACATACAAATTGGACATGCAGGGGCACCAGCAAACCTAGGGGATTAGACCAGGAACCATGTTGCTATCTATCTATCTATCTATCTATCTATTAGGGGTGCAACGATACACAAAATTCACGGTTCGGTTCGGTTCGATACTTTGGTGTCACGGTGTTTTTCGATACAAAAAAAATGTTCATGCCTTTTTAATTTGTCATTTATTAAAATTATAAATATCAGGGCTCGCAAAATTTCAAAATCCCTGGTAGCCCTTTGGGCAGGGACTCTTCAGTTTTTTGTAGCCCAAAATAAGTTTAAGTAGCCCGAATAAAAAAGAGAGCAATTTTTTGATTGATGTTTTGTTTCCCGTTTTGTTTCCTTTACAATATTATACATTAATGTATAATATTGTAACGGAAACAAAACATTAATCAAAAAATTGTTGAAACACAAATTACAACATTGTATAAAAATTACAATCATCAACTCAAATACTTGGTTCTAATTGAACAGAAATTTCTATGAACTTGTAAGAACTGTGTAGGACATGAATCAGTCTGTGTCAGATCCTGAATTTGAAATTTCCACTGAAGTCACGAGTAATTTGCATTTGCTTTTTGAAGTTTGCAAAGACTGCTAAATTTTGCCAGTGGTAGTTCACTCTTTGCAACATAGTACGCTGTTCTAAACAGATTTCTCAGGTTTATTTTTAGTATGTTATTTGCAATTGGTGTTTGTTCTGGGAAAGATATTGCAGACTGAGCAATAATGCATTTCTTGCATTTCTCATGGGTTCTAATGGTGGCGCCAGTGTTTGGCAGCCTCGCCTCTGTCAGTGCGCCCCAGGGTGGCTGTGGCTACAATGTAGCTTGCCATCACCAGTGTGTGAATGTGTGCGTGAATGGGTGGATGACTGGATATGTAAAGCGCTTTGGGGTCCTTAGGGACTAGTAAAGCGCTAATGGGGGCCTTTCTTAAAATGACTGGTCCCAGTAACAAAGGCGCTTGTCGACTCAGAAATCGAGGGAAAACCAACAACACACCCGGCAGAACATTATGTTATTTACACCGGTGCACATAAGTGGTCCGCATGTGCGCATTTGCTGTCAAAATAAAAGAGCGCACCAGATAAGAAGTTGCAATGCGCGTTTGCGTCCATATAAAAAGCACTGTTTTTGTCCGCTAGAGTGGGATTTTCACGGCACATTCCGCACCACATCTCTGTGCGTTCATCATTTGTTTGAAGCCAGCTCACCTCCTGCAACCACTTTTCTGAGAATACGCGCTTCTTTTGTGGTTCGGACTCCTGACATTTCTTTGGAGGTGGAGGAACATCACAGTATTGCTTAAAGGAGCTTCTTCGACATCTTTAAGAGTTCTAAACAAATGTCTGTCCTCCTCCAGAAAATCTTATGTATGCAAACACGCGTTGCAACTTCTTATCTTGTGCACGTTTTTTATTTTGACAGCAAATGCGCACCTGCGGACCACTTACGTGCAGTCCTGGTTATCTAGCTTGTCGTATTGCAGCCACAGAAATTCTTTTGTCCATAAAACCATAAAGCTGCACTTTCTTTTTGCTTTATAGTCTGATTTGTCATAACTTTTCCGTTTTGTGGTAAGCTTTTCTTTGGCTGTCACTTCTTCACCCTGACCTGTCTTATTTGGCTCAGCAGAACTAAAATATATATCCTGCTGCTTTTACACACGCACTCACATAACACTCAGCGATTCTCTGCTCGATCAACCTCTCACATGTTTAAGCTGCAGGAGATTTCACTTGTCATGTTTGCATAGTAAGCTAACGATTGATAAGATGATGTCAGATGAATTGGTGCGCAAATTATCATCACTCACCAATCAGTGCTGTCGCTCTCTATATACAGTTCACAGTTGCAAAGTGAAAGCAAAAAACAAGCACAAATTCAAACGCGATTTCAATATGTCACATATTGACAGGGGCTCACCGATGCCAATGACATAATTACCCAGCTACATTTCCGAAAGAATGCAAAAGCATTGACATATATTTTTCCTTCCTACAATAGCCCGACGGGCAGGGCAGAGATAGATTTTGGTAGCCCGACTGGAGCCCTGCGAGCCCTGTATCTGATTGAGGAATCACCCATCTTTGGAAAAGAGAGTTTATTACAGAGAAATGGCTCTTTCCAAACTAAAAGCTTCAGGGAGTGCAGAATTATTAGGCAAATGAGTATTTTGTCCACATTATCCTCTTCATGCATGTTGTCTTACTCCAAGCTGTATAGGCTCGAAAGCCTACTACCAATTAAGCATATTAGGTGATGTGCATCTCTGTAATGAGAAGGGGTGTGGTCTAATGACATCAACACCCTATATCAGGTGTGCATAATTATTAGGCAACGTC
This sequence comes from Aulonocara sp. 'chitande type north' Nkhata Bay, assembly GCF_057382095.1. NCBI lineage: Eukaryota > Metazoa > Chordata > Actinopteri > Cichliformes > Cichlidae > Aulonocara > Aulonocara sp. 'chitande type north' Nkhata Bay. The sequence goes on along the minus strand of NC_141353.1, from coordinate 14,731,586 downwards.
CTTTCCTTTGGCAAAATGGGTCAAAAGAAGGACTTGACGGGCTCAGAAAAGTCAAAAATAGTGAGATATCTTGCAGAGGGATGCAGCAGTCTCAAAATTGCAAAGCTTCTGAAGCGTGATCATCGAACAATCAAGCGTTTCATTCAAAATAGTCAACAAGGTCGCAAGAAGCGTGTGGAAAAACCAAGGTGCAAAATAACTGCCCATGAACTGAGAAAAGTCAAGCGTGCAGCTGCCAAGATGCCCCTTGCCACCAGTTCGGCCATATTTCAGAGCTGCAACATCACTGGAGTGCCCAAAAGCACAAGGTGTGCAATACTCAGAGATCTTCTTCCTGGAATCTGCTGGAGTCATGTGCCCAGTTTAGGGATCACTGTTTCAAGTTCTCAAAAAGTATCGGGACCACTGTTGCCTTCACCCTCCACATGTCGAGCTCCTCTCTCTGCCCTTAGTATTTCTCAAGCTTTTTGTGTTCCTTTTCTCTGATGTTGCTATTACTTGGTATACAAATATTATATTTGCCAAGTTTACCAGTTCCTGCTAATATACTTTGTTTTATTTCTGCAAACAATTATTTCTGCTTCAGTGGCCACTGCTGCAAGACCTTGATGCTGAGCCACTAACTTTACTAGCTGTTACTTTATGTTCCTTTGTTTTCTTTTTGTAATTCACCAAAGAAGGGTTAACCCACGATCTGTGAAAAAAATGTAAACTGGTAAAGGGCTCAGTGTCTCTGTAAGTAATTAGGGTGAAGAGCCCATTGGCTTTTTTTATGTGGCGTCTTTTGTCTGATCAGCAGCATATTTTTTTTGTTTTTGCGGCAAGTGCTGAGTCAGATGGATAGCACACCACAAGCATTTTTAAAGAAGCCTCAGAGAAGTGCTTTGTACACAATCTGAATGTACACATTGAATGTGAATGGGTACAAGGAAAGGCCCAACGAGCCTCATTAATGCTCATCTCTGAGGAGGTCTGCTGACTGCAGCAGAAAGCGGATCAGTGTGCAAACAATAGTGATGACAGAGCCACAGCTGACCTCTGCTCATGGAAAACTATTCGAATGATTCAGCTAAGTGTGGCTGAGGTAAACTGCATGCCACGTTTGTGACAGTCATGTTGATGATGTGGGTGCAGCATCATTAGCCAAAACTCACTGTCAAAGTAGTTATGTGAAAATATCATTCAATCTTTGCTGCCCCGCTGAACTAAATCTGAACTACACACCCACCAAAAAGTTAAAGCTAGCTTTCTGAAATGCAGTTATTGAACCACATTTTACTTCCTTGTCTGTGGTACAATGGACCACGCTAGCAAAACTGCCAGAAATATCCCCTCTGCATGTGCTTTGTAGAAAAGGGTTCTTGTCCATGCGTGATGGCAGACAGGATCAGTGGGCTCACAGGTGGATCGAGGACGTGTTTGCAGTGATTTGGATACCCTAAAACTCTGCCGTGGTGAAGATTTAGGTGAGTGTAGAGAACCCACACAGGTACAGGAAATGCAATGTTCACACAGGAAAAACCCCAACTGGGCTGCAGGTTCAAACCTTGTTGCTGTGAAGTGACAGCACTAACCAATGAGCCACCGTGCCTCATTTAAAAAGAATACCATCGGGTTACCTCTATAGGGTCCCAGTGGTTGGAAACCAGTACTTGCAGTGAAGATATGTCATATTCTTTGAGAGCCTTCAGGAAAGAGCTGGAGGAAGTGTCTGTGAATCAGCACACCTAGGCTACTTTGCATAAAAGTTCCAGATAATAGACAAAAGCTGTGTCCCAAAACGTAGGCTGCATCCTTCGAAGGACCCGGCCTTCACGGTCTACGTGGGCCGGGTCCTTCGAAGACTGGGAAGGCCAGAAGTGCGAGGATGTGAAATGGGACAGTCTAGCCTTCAGATTTGCGTCACCGCTGTCTCGGTGGAGTTTAATAAACTCAGCCGTCTGCTCCTTGCTATCTAAAATATAACAGGACAGTGGCGTAAATTCTCGACCGTCTCACACTTCTGTTTAATCAGTTTTCTGTTTGATGTTTATTCAGCTGTGTGAAAATCCCCGAGGAACCCACCCGATGGATTAATAAAGTTTTATTTAATCTAATATAATCTAATAACTTCAATCTCAGCCAAACCGATTTACTCCGGAACAAATAAAACAGACTTACTTAGACTTAGTTCCTCCTACGCCGGGCGGCGCATCAGGCAGCTAGTGATCTCCATCGATGTCGGTCAGCAGCGACTGCTTCAGCTTCGTCCCAGGCAATGTCGACAGTTCTCAGATCGTCCATAAATGTTCGACGCCATGTGGTCTTTGGTCGGCCTTGCTTTCGCTTGCCAGTGCGTGGACGCCATGTCATGGCAATCTTAGCTGGGCGATGAGGGGGTAGGCGTAAAATATGGCCCGCAAAGCGGAAGCGCCTTTCTGCAACAACATCGGCTAATGGGCGGGTGCCTGCTCTTCGTAGGACCTCCTCATTTGTTATTCGGTCCCGGTAGGAAATTCTCAGGATTCGCCGCAGGCCACGTTGTTGAAGCACGTTCAGGTGTTGAATAATTGCACTTGTTGAGCGCCAGGTTTCACTACCGTAAAGTGCAGTAGGGAAGACGATAGAGTTCAGTAGTCTGATCTTGACCCTTACATTCAGGGAGGTCGAGTTCCAAATAGGTTGGAGACGTCGCAGGACACCAACTGCCTTCCCTACTCTGGCGTCGACATCCCGATCAGAGACCCCGTCATTCGAGATGATGCTGCCAAGGTATGTAAAATTCTCCACCTCTTCAGCACGTTGTTGGTTGATCATGACAGGAATGCGGGCACGTGCATAGCCAACTCGGAGTACCTTGGTTTTTTTGGCGCTGATTCTTAATCCAACTTTCGTCGCCTCCCTCTGCAGGGCCGCGGTCAACTTTTGGAGGTCTTCCTGAGTCGAGCCCAGCAGGGCAATGTCATCTGCGAAGTCCAAGTCAGTGAGATTACGCGCTTCGTGCCAGGGCACACCGATGCCAGCTTGGTCAACTGATCGTCGCATGATGAAGTCAATTACCAACAGGAAGAGGAAAGGGGATAGCACACATCCTTGTCGGACGCCAGTATTGATCTTGAAGAAATCTGTGCAGCCGTCATCCGTCCGGATGCAGCAACGGGAGTTGGAGTAGAGACAACGAAAGGCATCTACAAACTGCTGAGGGACTCCATAGTGGCGTAGGATAGCCCATAGAGTCGGCCGGTGGACGCTGTCAAAAGCCTTCTCAAAGTCAATGAAATTAATAGAAATCTTCCTTTGGTATTCCAATGTTTGTTCAATGATCATGCGGAGGGTGAAGATTTGCTCGACGCATGACCGGCCACTCCGAAACCCAGCCTGCTCTTCTCGCAATCGTTCGTTCACAGCGTGTCGTAGCCGATTCAAAAGAGCGAGGCAAAACACTTTCCCGGGTACCGACAGCAACGTGATGCCCCGCCAGTTGTTACAGTCACCCAAATCACCTTTTTTTGGAAGTTTGATGATGGTGCCTTTTGTCCAATCATCGGGTACATGTGATGTTGACCAGCAGGCGTTTAGGAGTCTTGTAAGGGCGGCTTCAAGATGGGGTCCGCCATGCTTCAGCATTTCGGCGAGGATTTCGTCCAGGCCTGCGGCCTTTCCACTCTTGAGGAGTCGGATCGCTGTCTTGACTTCAGTGATGCTGATTTGTCCGATATCGACAGGAAGAAGATCCATGGAAGGTGCCGGGTCTTCGGCCTCGAACCGTTGGGGTGGCTCAGGTTGGTTCAGAGTATCGCGGAAGTGTTCGACCCATCGTTGGTCTTGTTCAGTTGCAGTAAGGAGGACACGTCCATTTTTGTCTCGGATTGGAACACCGCGGCCACCACGAGCCCCAGTTAGATCTCGTACAATGCAATATAACTCCCCGCGTCATGATTTGCTGATCGTGGGCGGAGATTTCAACGCGCAAATAAGCAGTAACCGGGACGGCCTGGAATCGACTATCGGCCCGTTTGGAATCGCAGCAATGACAAATAAAACAGAAAAAAGCCAAAAATTACATTTTAAGTTATTTGAGTGACTTATATATCATGTTTACCCTGAGTAGCGAAAGACAGTGGGTGTCTGAAAACGATGAAGCCGGGAGTCTGCTGCTCTCGCCGGTTCGAGTGACCATTGAACCCCCCCGAGCGGGTGGGTAACAGACATCTCCAAAAACGTCGGAGCACTTTGGCAAATATGCAATGTCTTGATAAACCAAGCAGATATTTGAAGTTTACACGGCTACTTTCTCGCCTGAAAATATGTTAAAAGTTTATTTTGTGACCCAGAAAGATTAATAAGAGTAATATTAAAACTTAGCAGCAGTCGCCATTGTTGGAAACTGGAATTGGCTGGGCCACGCTATGAATTCTGGGATATGGTGGGCCACGAAGACCACACCCGACCCATCCTTCAAATTCGGGGAAATGCATTTGGCGGCCGCATTTGAAGGAGTCGACAAATTGGGACAGCCTTCGTCGCCTGGCTGTGACGTAATCGGCCTTCAAATGCGGCCTCCGGAGGATGTAGCCTAGGTTTTGGGACACAGCTAAATAGTCAAATATTGACCCAGATGTGAAAGCATATTTTCCTTCCATGTTTTTTTCAATTCTTTAACCATACCATAGGATAAATGCTCTAGCTGGAGATCAGTTAGTTGGATGCCTTGTAGCTAACGGTATAATTTGTGTTCTCAAACTTGTAGAGACATTTCCGGAAGGTTTTGTGCACAACACGAGCTTACTCTGATAATCCACTGTTATTGCAACACTGCTGTTGAGCTCCTTGCCTTACAAGGATGTTTTGGTCACCTGCTGCTATATGTTTACCTTTGACCTTGCTTGAGGGGAAACACGCACGCTGATAAATAGGAAAGGTAAGAAGGTAACATACACGGGAGTATTCTGGAGATCTGTAAGGAGTAAAACCCGTGACCTCAGTGTGACCTTGTTAGCTCGGCACGCCTATGTGTGAACGGCTCTTTGAGGACATTTCTTTGGCCAGAACCTAATGTTTACTAAAATCTCAACACACTGAAGAAGAATAATGATCACTTTATGATCTCGACATTTAGGGTCAGTTTACACAATTCACACATTTTATACCAAATGTGATAAATGTTCACAGGATTTGTCCAGTAAAAATATAGAAATCATACACCAAAATATGTTTGAGATAAAAATAAATGGAAGCTTCTTCTTTAATATTATTAATAAGACAGTAAGCAGTTTTTTTGTTTGCCACAAGTTATGGAATCTACCAGGAAAATTTGTCTAAAGCACACAATAAAAAACAGGAAGAGTATAATTATTAGGAGTGTTATTATCATATTTTATTAGTATTTCACAATTAAAATCATTCCAGAGGGAACAATTTAGTCCATGCACGCAAAGACTTTTATTATGAAAGAGCTGAAAGCCTGTTTGGAGACCTGATAATGGTGGGATATAATGCCAAGGCAAAACTACCACACTTGTTTATACTGCATTAAAATTTAGCCAGCGGCTCTCAGAATGAGCTCCTTATTGGAACTTAAGCTATTCAAAAATATACTGTGAGCCAGTAACATTTTGCATTTTAGCTTCGCTGGGAAGCATTGCTCTGAATGGATTCAGTTTATTTTTATCTGATCAAGCAGTGGATGGAATCGAGTTATTTGTGTGATTAAAAATGTTGGATTTTCAATGAGCGAAAAATGTTTTGAAGCCAGTTCGAATACAACTGTGTGATAAATTATTTAACATTTCATTCGGATTGCTCTTCAAAAGGCACACCATCAAACATATTCCATTTACTCTAATCAAGAGGCTTTTAAGGTCCCAGAATGAAGAGAGAGATTAAGTAGAACCATGTGTGTGTTTATGAGAGGGGGTATGGTAAAGCACCCCAGAGTTGGAGGCTTGTTTTAGAGTTCTGGCATTTATCCCTCACACTGTAATTTTGATTACAAAGACAAACCCAGGTAAATTAAAAATGTGGCATCAATCAAGAGTCTCTACACAACAGCGAAGGCGCAGAACATAAACTGGCTGCTTTGGCCAACTATACTGTTACTCATGACTGTTTTGGGTGGTCTGGCTGTGTTGGGTCCTTTGTTTAACTCAAGCTCAAAGCAAGCTTGACTTTGTTATAAAGTGGCCAGGAATTGTCCAGTGGGTAGCTGGCCAGATAATGACAATAACTCACGTTTTTGCAAATTCGTTCAATATGGGGCTCAGTATACGTCAGGTGAATGTTTCACTTCCAGCAACGTGGAGAAAACCATTTCTGCTTCTCTACAGCACCCCTGTATGTTTCTAGTTGGTTCTGCCTTCTGGTTTCAATAGGGAATTCTAATCACGTTAGAAAGCCATTTTAGGGAAACAAAACGGCAACCTTCCCCTCTAATGTGACAAGTTCCTGGCAGAGACGAATAATCTGCTGAATTTGAAAACATCAAGTATGCCTTTAACCTTGGCTCGTAGGAGAATTAAAGTCTTGCCGCCTGTGGTTAGTATGCATTTGGATTTTGGCCACATCTGTCTGGCGCTGTAAGTCCCTAAAGACTGAGCTCAGTGCACATTGGTTGAGCCTCTTGAGTGGAGAAGCAAGGGCATGAAGTCATACGGTGATGCTGTAAACCTGTAAAACTGACTATTTAACGCGAGTAAGGCCACTTTAGTCCACTGGATCTTCAGTCAATTAAAATATTAGACAACAGTGTGAAAAAGCCTACGTGGCATTGTAAAAAATTATTTGCCCAACCTCAAGTTTCTAATTCCCCAAAAAGCAGTCGAGGGCTCTAATTAGAAAATCTGATTTATGAACAAGAGGAATTAGGGCCAAGAGTGCACTAATTGAGGCCTGCTGTTGGCAAACACCCTAAAATGTGCCTGGATAATGCATCGGCTCTGCTCAGGAGACACACAGTAAAGTCAAATGTAGAAAGAATAATACTCATGTAAGTGGATGCATACGCAAAGTCATGTTCTGGTTAGTGAGACCATATGCTGGAAGGGATTCATGTTTGCTTAAAACTGATACACCTCAAATATTTCATTTAGGCTAACGCCAAACTACAAAAACATGAGGTTCAGGTCAAGATGGCACGCAGATGCGTGAGTGGATGTTTTATCGTCAAACATATCTTAAAGCCTGTGAATACAGAAAAAAAAGACATGAAGAAGCACAGAGAAAAAAAAACTGGGAGACTTTCCAGAAGTTATCTTTTTCATGTCAGCATGGGGGTCACCTGGAATGCGTATCAGAAAAGCTGTGCAAATGACTCATTAATCATGGCAAAGGGAAATGTCACTGCCGGTCTATCGTTTTGCCAAGATGTGTGGCAAATTTTATGGTGTTTCTAATCGTATTCCTTCATTTCTGTCTTAAATTAGCTCCAGATATTCAGGAAAGAATTAAAGCTTTCAAGGACTCCTAGTGTGAGTTGAAGAAGGGGGGGTTATGAAGGAATGAAAAGTATATTTGAAAAGATTTTCCAGCTGAAATGTGCAAAGACTTTTCAAAGAGTGCAAAGCAGGTCCCGAGTTTGATGAATTATTCTCAGGTGCACCTTTTTTCATGCCTCAGTCTGTGCTTCTGCTTCAGATATAATGACCAGCCACACATCATCATCCTGCAGCTGTGAAACTCAGAGATCGACATGAGCAATGACGGAGATTATCATAATGAATGTCTTCTTTTCTTTCTAAGAATCCCCCTGAACTCATGAAGACCAGCAACTGTGCCGTGACTGTGTGCCAGAATGCTCAGAGGCAGGTTGAAAATGACCTGTAAATGTTCATTTCCAGTGGGACCGAGAGTAAATTAGGAGAAATTAAGACAATTATTTTCAGTGCCTGTAGGATACTTTTGAAGAAAATGGGGTTTTCCAGGGTCAGCAAAATGCAAATTCGTATAGGCTATTTGCCCGTGAATGAAAGTTTTTCAACATACGTCTTAGGAAAGCCTTGTAATATGACTTAAAAATAGCATAACAGTGCCAATTATCCCAGAGAAACACCGAGTAATGTGGTCAAGTGCCAAAATTATGTAGATCGCTGATCTTTTCTTTTTGAAATGGATAGGTTTGAACCAATCATTTTTATATAAACATTTCTACCATGATGCTAGATCGTGAAAGGCTTTACTTTGGGACGGGACTCTTCATCTAGTCATCTACTCAAACTTGAAATGATTTTAGATTTTGCATTGCTGTTTGATCTTGCGTTTGTATTTTTCAGTAAGTTCCATGTAATTCTCCCCAAGTATTTACATACCCTTATATACTTAGTTTGTATTTTGTCTCGTCTCCCCACGCTCTCGTGCTTTCCTCTTTCCCTTCCCACCCGAGCAGATGGCTGCCCCTCCCTGGGCCTGGTTCTGCTGGAGATTTCTTCCTATAAATTTTGATTAAGGGACTTTTTCCTCTCCGTGGGCTTGCTCATATGGGGCCGCTTGACTGTTGGGGTTTTCTCCTGAATCCTTAAGGGTCTTTAACTTACAGCAAGTGCATTGAGATGGCTGCTGTTGTGATTTTGAGCTATATAAATAAAACTGAATTGAATTCATTTGAAAATGTGCTCTGAGTAAGTTCCTGTTGTCACATTTGCTGGCACTGGACTCTGAACTGTGCAATCAAACAAGTGGGTTTATTTATAACGACCACTATGTACAGTCCAAATCCAGATTCCACACCATCCACTCCAACAATGTGCTCACTTTCACTCACGCTCAACTGGGAAGGGTCCAGGGAAGACAGGTCCGGGTCCAGGAAGGTCTATAAAAGGGAGATGGAGAAAGACGTCAGAGAAACACTCAGGAACACAGGGAGCTCAACAAGAGACTAAGCTGGGCTACACTAACCCTAGTGAGTACAACGCTCCAGCGAGGAACACCACTCCAACCAGGCCTTAAGTATGGTGATGAGGCACATGTGCGTGTGCGTGAAGATCAGTTGACCACTGCAAGGCAGGCACCGCACCCCAGGACAGCCACTTGTGGATCATGAAACCTGTGGTATGTATTGCACACTAATGCATACTTGGCAAATATGTATTTTCAGTACACACTGCTGAAAACTTTGTGTGTCTGGTTTATGTGTCGTTTTGGAAATGACAAAAAGACAAAAGCACAGGTTGACTGAACACACAACGCTCAATAGGAAAGAGATGACTTACACATCAGTCACTTGTAAATGAGTACAAAAACTGTAGATTATAAGATAATTGTTAAATTTCATGTGAATCCTGAAATTCTGAGGGAATCTGACAATTTGTGTCTTGGCAGATCACAACCAACTTTGCACTTATTTCCTTTAGATGTTGTTCTGATGTTTTGTTCAAATACTGATTAAGAAATTTCTTGGCAAGGAGAAAACAGACAGTTCCTTCCTTTGGAGATCGATGGACTCTGTGGTCTCTTTTAAAAGCCAGTTAAAACATATCTTTTTAAAGATATGTCATGTCTTTGGCACCTCTGTAGCCAAAAAGCTTTGGAGTTTAGACAAGAGACTGCTGATGAAAAAAGTAGGTGGACTTATGCACTAGATATAGATGTAGGATTGGTGTTACTGTGACATATCACAGATGACGCACTTCCATCTACATCAGGGGTCTCAAACTCGTGGCCCGGGGGCCACTTGCGGCCCACGTCACCCTTACTTGTAGCCCGTATATTGACATGAATGGCAATTTGGCCCTTGAAGCTATTTTTTTTGTTAGGGAGGATGTAACAATGGTCACATTTTGATAATCTTTCTATTATTTTGTTATTTTCTGGCCAAATGATCACAGACTGTTCGTTTGTCAGTCACAACCACATTGATTACACCATGCTGAATGTTGCCAACTGAACATGGGCCCAAATATTATATTGCACTTTATGAACCTATTGATCAAAGAGGGAATAATCGCTGGAGCACAGAAGAATCCGATTGCATTCCTCGTGCTTTACATCTGTTGCGTGCTCAGAATTAAAATTGAGAAACCTGAAGTGATTTTGTAGTTTGGGAAATAACAGTGAATCTTTAAGCTGATGTATGTTGCTCTGATTATTAGTACAGTATATAACAGGGTTGTTTTTTTGGTGAATGTTGTTTTATGGGGTCTTATGTTTTGAAGCAAGAAATTCCTATAAACTAGACAAAGTATGATATAGAAGTTTGAATCATTGCAGCAGGAGAGATTTGGTTTATTCACACTGAGCACAGACATGGAAAACAATACAGAATAATGCAAGCAAACAGAACTCAGCAGCCTAACTGCTAACGTTGATGCCATATATTGAACACAATGAAGCCAAGTGTCAGTTGGCAGGGCTGAGGTTGTGAGTCAGAGCTCCCTGGACCTCAGGGGGACCATCCAGAGGCTAAAGAGATGCTATTCATTTGTTATAAAGTCTTCAGAGGTCTTCTGGCATTATGGGTCTCCTAATGGCAGCCGTTCCTTTGAGGCTCTCGTCTGCTTTCTGTTACTAAACAAGGACCAGCTTGCACAGAGTCATGAACTGCATGTAAGGCAAGCAGCAGCTTTGTGCAAAAAGATGGCACTCATTAAATCAGCTATGGTAATGGCTGCGTGAGGCTGTACAGGCTAGTTACAATCAGTGGTTTCCAAATTTTTTTGTGCCCATTTCAAGGCACACCTCCATTTATATCTACATAAGAAAGCCTCAGTGTCATCTGACCAGAGTTTTGAACGCTGGACCTACTGTGATACCTGCAAATACATCTCTACTTCAGCAGCATAGAACGTCTCAACATCACTTCATGGAGTGATGGAAAAACGCCAAGTTTTCCTTAGACAATAATTTGCTTTCTGAGGGGTTTGCAGTATTAGCATTAGCCATAATATATTAAACGTTTTGGCTGCAGGCTGTTGACTTAAAATAGGGAGCATTTGTGACAGCAGCTTTTCTCTTTTCTTTATATAGTGTATTGTCTGCACTGGTGGCCAACTGTCTTGCTCCACCACAATAAACACATTAACTTCCTCACTGTCAGTTAGGGTCTCTCTTAAGGTCCTTTATACAGAAACATTTTAACAGATTCTTTTAGGGGAAGCGAGTGCAAACTACTGATAAAGAAATCATTAAAAAGGTTTTTGTTCATAAGTCACTGCACCTTGTGGAAACCACTGGGCATAGCTCAGTTAACAATGTCAACAAGCACAGATAACAGCACAGAGACTTCCAGTGTTGACAATGTTTGTGCCAAATTATGGGCAGAAATTCTGAACCTATTTAGTAGAGATTGAATACAGAAGTTCAGGAACTGCTCGTCCCATAAATATTATATTTTTCTTTCAGCTAGAAAATAGTAACTCTAACAGATCCAAAGACGTTCGTCTTAGTTTACACAGTGCTTTTGTGTGACCTTATTTTCTGTCTCCCTGGGGCTCCATAGTGAGGTCTTGACTGACGAATAATTTTTTCATGTTTGCCGGAAACTAAATCCCCCTGCTGACACAAATCATCTTTGGTGACTCAGCTGGGAAAGAACTAGTCTTTAAACATTTGTTTAAAAAAAATGCTGAACTGGTGAAATCAAAAAGTCAGTATTTGGGGCAAGGGGTATGTACTTTTCCATTTAGCCAGTACTAATTTATGACTATGATTTGAGGATCCCGACATTACTAAAATCTGCCTGACCGAGAAAAGCCCTTTTGTGATTCCTGCTCAGAAAGGTGAGGGTAGCTTGGTTTAGAAATTGTTTTGGTGGTTGAAAGTTACGCTTAAATAACTTCTGATTTGATTCAAGAGTGCCAGCCAGCTGTCATTTCCTAATATTTCAATATTTCCATCTCTTTAAGTTAACTAGAGTAATGTTTCATGTATTTTATTAATAAAACACAGTAAAGAAATTATTACAGTGCACTTAAACTGCATTCCTCAGACTATACGGTTTGCTCACTACTGATGCAGATGACACAGAGCAGAGCTCAGCTGTGTCTATTTTGGGTGGATACCGATAAAGATAAAGCTCTATGAGAAAGTGCAAAGACTATTGCACTGACAGTATTTTTTTAACCTCAATCCCAAAGCCAATTTTAAGGCAGTGTAGCCAAGCTATTACTGTTGGACATAAATATCAAACATATGCTCTGTTTAGTGTCGAGAAATCTCCTGACCTGTGCTTGTCTTAATGCGAGTCTTGCCTAAAGTAGAGGAGTAACAACATGGTCCAAACCTTGCCTTGTTTAATCTTACGAGTCAGAAAGATTTATGTTAATTATTGTGTGTCATTCCAATCGACGATTGAAAACATCACAGACAGATCTTCTCAGTCTTCTAATCTTATCTAAATTGCAAGTAATAAAACCTCTATTACCCCTGGATAATTAAATTTAAAGTCACATGATGCGTCTAAACATGAAATATAGATTAAGGTTTGATATTTATTACTAAAGCAATATTGTATGTGAGTGTTGGTGGGAACTTTTCAGCCACATGAAAAAATAATTAGGCTATATTGTGGTTTGGAGCTTTGCCCTGGTTGGCAAGTGTCCCATTTCTCTCTGATAAATGTCCCTGGAGAGGTAGGTGGTCCAGTGGTTGGAAAACCCACAACTTTAGCCAGAGTTCCTTCAACCCATGACGCGGTTTTTTTTCTTAAATAAATTATGATTGATGTGCTTTAGCTGGGAACCTGGGAATAGTCCCTGGAGTCAAGGTCATGACTTGGTGCACTGGGAAACAGTTTTGGGAAATTAATTTACGTGAAGACTTTGAATTCCAATAAACTGCATTCCAGCTACATGGTGTGGCTTGCCACAAAGACCAGCAGGCACACCAGTAAGTGAACAAAAGTTTAAAGACTCTATCAAAAAGAGAGTTTCTAAACCTTAAACTTTTAAACAAACTTCAAAATTGGGAATTGTGTTTACAGTCGTGGAAATTTTACTTCTAAATTTTTTCTAAAGAATTTCATTTCACTCATTTATTATAAAGCACTTTTTGGCTGACCGATTTTATAGCCAGTTGCCTTTCCAAAGAAATCACCTCCCGTCAGCATGATTTCTGTTTAGAATTTATTCATCACAGACAGGATTTGCTGCCAATGACAACAATGAGTTTTGTTTCCTTTCGAAACAACCCAGCCTCCTCATTGTGGAGACGACACATCTGTTTTAAAAGAATTTGAAAATGTCTAGGGGTGGGTGAACAGTTCACATTCAACCCTGATACCACAAAAAAGATCGAAAGCTGGAATTCACAGAATTATAACTTTTTAATTTATGTTGTTATGTCAGTGCACACTAGGGCTGCCACAAACGATTATTTTGATAGTCGACTAGTCACCGATTATTTTTGCGATTAGTCGACTAATCAGATCATCATCCATTGGATGTAAAAGTACAGCTTATTGCACCAGCAGCATCTGCTCTAATATAACTATCATTAGCTTACAGCTTTAAGTGTTTAAGGTCTGTGCTAACTAAAAATAAAGACAAGATGATAGTTTATTAAATTTTAATGAAATTTGCAGATTGTTTCGGTGAAGTTTAATAAACTCCTTGCTATCTAAATATAACAGGACACTGGAGTAAATTCTGGAGCATCTCACACTTCTGATAATAAGTTGTCTGCTTGATGTTTATTCAGCTGTGTAAAAACTATAACTTTAATCTCAGCCAAACCGATTTACTCAGGAACAAATAAAATACTAAAAAAAAGCCAAACAATAACATTGTTAAGTTATCTAAGTGACTTATATATCATGTTTAACCTGAGTAGCGAAAGACAGCGGTGGGTTTGAAAACGATTTGCCGGGAGTCCGGTGTTCTCACGGCTCTAGTGAGCCTAGCCCCCGGCTAGCTATCGAGCTAGTGGGTAACAGACGTCTCTGAAAACGTCGGAGCGCTTTTGAAAATATGTGGTGTCCTGATAAACTGAGCAGATATTTGAGGTTTACACAGCTACATTCTCGCCTGAAAATATGTTAAACGTTTATTTTGTGACCCAGAAAGAATAATAAGAGTAATATTAAAACTAACTAGCTGCCGCCATTGTTGGAAACTGAGCTGGGCTGCGCTATGAATTCTGGGACACAGCTTCTTCTTCTTCTGGGTTTAACGGCAGCTGGCATCCTTGTACATGCAGTGCTGCCATCTTCTGTTTCAGTCCGTTATTACACTCTTAAATCCTACTACTTATTCCTGCGTCTTTTGGGATCTTACAAAGCTTCAAACGACGCGTCGACTATTAAATTAGTCGTCGACGATTTTGATAGTCGACGTAATCGTGACTAGTCAACTAATCGTGGCAGCCCTAGTGCACACTAGTCATTTATTTGTTTCATGCAGCTTGCTGGGCTTTGATTTGTTTCAATTGCACGTGTTCTATTTGAGAGAGGTTGTGGCTTGAGAATATTGTTTAACTTTATGAGCTATGGGAGTTTTTCCATAGTACAATTACGGTTTTATTGACATGAGAGAACAAAATAAAACCATTCAATAATATTTTGATGTTAAAGACATTATGTACAGAAACAAAGCGCGAGGACTATATAGTATATACGTCAGCAAGACAAGAAGTAAAAACCGAAACAAAACACATTAGAAAAACCAACAGTCGATGTAACACTACTTTCAGCTGCTCCTTTACTCACAAGGGGCCACTAAAACAGGTACATAATATTTCTGAAGGTTTTACTCACCCATCCAAATCACTGAATTCATCAGTTCCAATAAATTCTATGACCACAAGTGTATAAAACCAAGCACCTAGGCATGGCGACTGCTTTAACTAGCTATTGTGTAGGAATGGGTCGCTCTCAGGAGCTCAGTGAAGTCCAGTGCAGGACCGTGATAGGATGCCACCTATACCACCGTGATGGGATGCTTCTTCGTGATCCAGCATGACCTCATACCAGTGCACAAGGTCCATAAAGATATGGATGAATGAGTTTGGTGTGGAAGAACTTGACTGGCCTGCACAGAGTCCTGACCTCAGCCCGACAGAAGATCTTTGGGAGGAATTAGAGTGGAGACTGCGAGTGAGGCCTTCTCGTCCAACATCAGTGTATGACCTCAGAAATGTACTTATGGAAGAATGGTCAAACATTCCCATAAACCCACTCCTAAACATTGGAAAGAAAAATGAAAGCTATTATAGCTGAAAAGGGTGGGCCGAGATCGTGTTAAACCCCATGGATTAAGAATGCGATGTCGCTCAAGTTCATGTGCGTGTGAAGGCAGACGAGCGAACATTTTTGGCAATACCGTGTAGCTCTGCATGTTTGATTTGGCTGACGTTTTTACACAGGATGTTCTTCCTGACACAACCCTAAAGGGATTTGTGTTTCCGCTTGTTCTAAAACCCAGAGCTTTTCACCTGTTAGGCAAATATGTAAATCACCACACTACTCAAAGCCAAATATTAGGAAAACAGGAAATAACCAACAACAAATACTAAACAGAGACATTAAACTAATAACAGAAAGAGGGGGAATGGACACTAAGAGATGATATAGACTGGGACATACTGGAAAGAATAATATAACAACAGAACTCATGACAAAGAGGTAAAAACGAGAAACCAGAACGGAAAGATATCTGAAGCTTAACATGACTGGAATAAAAACACAAAACTTAGAACAAAAAATCTAAATCAGGCAAAACAGTGGGACATATACTTTCTGTTGTTCAGGCTTTCTGTTGAGAATTTTAATGAATTGTTATTATGTATTTATTAGTAAATTACCTGTTTTCATCTATCTGTCTTTTTATTGTCTCTTATGGCATCTAATTTTCTTATTTACTTTACTTGTTTGTGTAATGAATACACTTTGCTTACTTACAAGATAATTTTAGTAACTGCTAAAATTTTGTAGCATCTGCCTGATAAAGCTTGAATAGACGTGTTTATTGAGCCTGGAAAAAAATTTATGATTTTTTTTAATGTAATACTGATTTTGTCAATTTTCCTAAATCTTCCCTGTGACATATGCCCTCCAGAGGCAGAGCCAAAGGGTGGTAAACTTAACAGCTTAACTTAACATATTTAGTCGCCTTTCTGGGGCGATCGTGGCTCAAGAGTTGGAAGTTCGCCTTGTAAATCGGAAGGTTGCCGGTTCAAGCCCCGGCTTGGACAGTCTCGGTCCTTGGGCACCTGTTGTTGCCTACCGGCAGCCTCGCCTCTGTCAGTGGGCCCCAGGGTGGCTGTGGCTACAATGTAGCTTGCCATCACCAGTGTGTTAATGGGTGGATGACAGTTTGTGTAAAGCGCTTTGGGGTCCTTAGGGACTAGAAATGCACTACACAAATACAGGCCATTTACCCGGTATCAGCAGTGGTCTTACACATGCTCATATAAGAAAATACAACAATTGTTGCCTGCAGTGATTTTCCACACGAGACTTTCTGTCCTACCCTAATGTAAGTAATGGTATCAGACAGGATATTAAATCAAATCAAATCAAATCACTTTTTATTGTCACATCACATGTGCAGGCACACTGGCACAGCACATGCGAGTGAAATTCTTGTGTGCAAGCCCCACAAGCAACAGAGATGTGCAAACACAACAACACAAACGAGCAAAATACAAGAATGGCCAACCTGAAACTAATAAATATATGTACAATATATAATAGTGTATGCATTTCTGGATGTGTATACTAAATATTTTCCTACGTGTGTGTGTGTGTGTGTGTGTGTGTGTGTGTGTGTGTGTGTGTGTATACACATTTTTACAAATTAAATAGTAAAAAAATAAAATAAAATAATAATAATAATAATAATAAAATATATAAAATATACAGAGTTGAATATGTGCAAAACAAGTGGCATTTATATACAGTGTGGAGTGCATAATGTTGAACTATTAATATGAAAGCAAACTGCTGTAAAAAAAAAAAATGTGGCTCCTCAACTGAACCCCACAGGAACATGTAACAGACAACAAAACGTTTCATTGTAGCTACCCTGTTAAACCTTTCTACACAAATACAGTGTGCTGAAAAGCCACTTCTGTCATATACCAGTGGGGAGAAAAAGGAGAACTAAGAAATGAAATGAAGCATTGTAAGGTAGGACTGAATCCGGGAGGGAGCTTTGGCTCTGTCTTTTATCAATGCCAGGACGCCCGATTCACAATGATTAATGTCTTTTTGCTCATGAAGCCATGCAAAAATAAAACTTGGATACTATGAGTTGCTGCTCAAATGGTCAAAAAAGCTTTATGTTCTTCATTAGTTTTTATGACATTAACCGACCATTTAAAGGAAAACAAGTGTTTAATTATTTTATTAAAAGTGTAGAAGCAGATGAATACTTGCATACTGAGTAAATTACAGACGAGGGCAAACGTATCTGCAGGATATTCCTCTCCATTGTGTCCTTCACTCAACACCACTGCAGTGCCTACACCCACAGGCTCTGTTTGGCTAGCTGCCAGAGGTGTCAGTCACAGAGACTCAAGTTCATCCAGAACGGATGTGGATGTCTTCATTATGGCTGTCACAGCAGCTCAGGGACCTTTCAGCACACAGACATTTTTGTCTTCATGCAGGTGTGATTTTCACTCTGGTGCTGTGTGCCAGATAAGGGGATGACATCAGTGCATGAGTTCATGTCAACACAGGAAACAGCAGCGAGTCTCCATCTATAGTGACGTCGTATGACTTATTTCCTCTGATGGGATTCCTCTGAGAGCCTGATATTCTTTGATCTAAGCTCTGTTTTCTTCTTTTAACGATATATGTAGACTAGGTATAGGTCAGGTTTTTAAAAGTAGAATAAATAAATACCACATATATATGTTTGAACATATTTTTCAGACCATAAGGCGCACCGGATTATAAGGCGCACTGTTGAAGAACGGGTCTGTTTTCAGATATGCGCACTAAGCGAAACAAAACAGTCAGATAAATCAAACTTAACTCAACTCATTCTTCTTGCTTCCTCCACTTCCGTACCATTGATTCTTTAATGTTGAATTCTCTCGCAGCTGCTCTATTGTGTTGTTGCAGTATATTAATGACCAACCTCCTATTGTGGTTAAATTATCTCAGTTCATCTACTGACTGAAGTCAGTAGCATCCTGCCATGCATTGCATTTGCCCCCTAACCATCTGCAACCCTCACCTTAAATTTTATTTTGTGGAAAAAAGTTAGCGTTGATCCTCCAGCTTCACTGTGTTTGTTATGCTAACATAGCTGTGTTGCTAGCGATCACATAGCACATCATTATATACCAGCTAACCCAACTTCAGTAACCCTACAAACGTCACTGCTGTTTAGTTTTCTGTCTTCATTTATGTTGGAAGTGATAACAGAGCTGTACGTTTAAATCTCTAAGAAAATCTCTAAGTCAGAACGTGCTATATCATGTTTAGGTGGAAACTAGCTTGCTAACTTCCTGCTAACTTCTAACTTCGTTAAATTTAAGAAATTCTGTTTTCATGGATGCCTGGATGTTAAACTTAATTGTTACACCTGTTAAACAGGCAACTTAAAGATGAAAGAATTTAGACAGTTTTTACCTTTCAGTGATGCTGCAGTGATCATTTGACTTTGGGACCTGAAGAAAGACGGAGTTTTGGACCCAGATTACTCCCGAGT
This sequence comes from Aulonocara sp. 'chitande type north' Nkhata Bay, assembly GCF_057382095.1. Taxonomy (NCBI): domain Eukaryota; kingdom Metazoa; phylum Chordata; class Actinopteri; order Cichliformes; family Cichlidae; genus Aulonocara; species Aulonocara sp. 'chitande type north' Nkhata Bay. The sequence goes on along the minus strand of NC_141353.1, from coordinate 14,713,020 downwards.
CCGCGAGGCTCCTGTAGTGTAATGCTTCAACAATCCTTCAACAAGCGGTGCGGCTTCGTAGCTTACCGAAATCGTACAAAAAAACTTTTTTAAAAGAGTTTTGAGCGCTGCGTACCACATAAAATCGGTTCGAGGTCAGTCAGCACAACCAGAATTCATACATAAGGCGCACCGGATTATAAGGTACGGAGCCCCGCAGGGGACATGGGAGAAAAAAAATTAAGACGGACTTTTGCGAGATCTCGCAAAACTAACTCGGGATCTTGCAAAACAAACTCGGGATCTCGCAAAACTTTTGCGAGATCACGCAAAACAAACTCGGGATCTCGCAAAACTTTTGCGAGATCTCCCGTTAGCTCAAAGCTAGCTCAAAAAGTTAGCTTTGAGCTAACGGGAGGTCGAGACCTACTACAGCCGGGAGGAACACCACTTTCCCGGCACATCGTGCCTCGACCTCCCGGTCGGCTTCGAGCCGGCGTCCGAAGAATGCGGCTAAAACTTTTGCGAGATCCCGAGTTTGTTTTGCGAGATCTCGCAAAAGTCCGTCTTAATTTTTATTTCTCCCATGTCCACTGCGGGGCTCCATAATAAGGCACGCTGTTGATTTTTGAGAAAATTAAAGGATTTTAAGTGCTCCTTATAGTGTGGAAAATACAGTAATAAGTACATTTAATGTCTTCTAAATAATTTCAAATATATGAAGACTTACAAAACTGTGCAAAACTATCACCCATCTCTCTCTTTATATTTTGCCTCCAATGAGCCAAACTGTCTTTTAAATTTTTTTAAGTGGCCTTGAGCCTTCTTTTGAAACTGGCTGCTTTTCATTCTAGTCCATGTACCTGACCAATTTTAGAGGAATGTTTGCTTTTGGTTGGTTTTTAAGCCACAAACCAATGAGTCATTCAAACATATAAAAGACACCAAACTCAAGGACTGAACCCGTGTTGTGTCTACACATAATAGCCAACTTGGAATCATAATAGGATGAGATCCTGATCCGCTTCAGTCATGGAGAAGAGAAGAATTTTTCTGACTAGAAATATTTTCATGCATAGATTCATTCTGGACTCTGCCTCCTATTGTAATTGAACGGAAAGAAAAAGGCTACCATGATCTCCTGACCTTAGCAGCATGGGTAGCAGTGTAACATAAACATCAGTTCCAGTGATACTGGCAAAGTCAAATTAAATATGTAACCATATGGACCTGCAAGTACAGTGGGTAACAGAGTTATGGAAGACTTTCCTTTTAATGCAACACATGGAACATATTTGTACTTTTTGCTCATGTTTTCATATTGAATAATAATTTAGAGCAGCGTACAAATTACAAAAGCAACTTTTCACCTGATTAAGTAGTTAAGAACATGGATTTACAATAATTTGCATGAGTGTGGAGGTTGTCTGTCTCTCCGTGTTAGCCCGGCAATAGATTGGTGGCCTGTCTAAGGTGCACCCGGCCTCTTAACCCATGACCGCTGGGATATTCAGCTGAACAGCAACCATAAAATGGAAAAGAAAAAACAATTGAATATCAGTTATACATTAATTCATTTTAGCATAAATGTAAGTTATTTTTGTGTGAAACAAATCCACACGTGGTAGTGTTGAAGATGCTACATTTGTGCAAAGTGGAGTATGGTTAAGTAGAAAACCAGATACATTTTAACAGCAGGTCCTCGGATGCACATTTCGAAAAACTGTGCTGACAGTTGTTTGCTTTTCTCTGTTAAATATATATTTTAGTAAATTAGTTATAAGAGGGGTAAAAAGAAAAGTTTAAGCACTGAGATAAAGAAGAAAAAGGTCAATGCAGACTACTGCTGGAGTTACAGGAATTAGGAAAGAGAGTAGCAGTGGAATTTAAGAGCAACTGTGAGACAGAGATTACGGTGTCATCAGACTTCCTGTCAAAGTTGACACGAGGATTTGGGCAAAATGAGCAGAGGAAAGCGGTTAAAGTGGTTAGAGGCTGAAAACCAGTTTCTTGTGGGTAGAAACAAAATGTTCCTGGTTGTTTTACAAAGTTCACACCACACTCAAAAAAGAAGTGGGTCAGTTGAGAAGTGACTCATAGGCTGGAGTTGCTGTATAGGACTTCAAAATGAAATATCCATTCAAGCTCTCAATAGGATAAAAAAGTGGATATTGTAACTATTTTGTTTTGGCAGTGTCTCTATGCCTACAGCATGCAGTTATATCCTGGAGGATATCCTGCTTTTGCTGTCTTCCTTTTATTCACCAGTAGCTTGAAAAGTGGCACAGACAAATGAACAAAGCATTTAGTGCTACCAGTATGTGGTGCTTGGATGTGTTTGAAATTGCTCAGCGGTTTGCTTTTATGCCATCAGTCATTTCTGGATTAGCTGATTTCAACATAACTATAATAGCTGCAGAAAAAGAAAAGATTTCAACGTCACCGCATTACTCCACAAGAGGTTTATGAAATGCAGCTGTCTTAATGACCTGTTTCCACTGATTTGATTTCTCTACTGCTGAAATGTGGGGCAGCTAATGTTGCTGTAAAAGGTTGCTTCATATTTTCAGTGAAAGTGACAGGTGTGTATCAGCCAGGGCGACATCTGTAAAACTGGCTATGATTCTCCAGAAAATGACCAGGTAGTTTTATTTTTTAAATTGTCAACATCATCAGTATTTGTGTTTTAAAATAAAATCTGTGCAACTAAACAAGTAAAGTTTTGCAGTTACCTTACACTTACACACACCACACACACACGATGATTTATTCTGGAACTTCCTAACACATCAACCATCTGGTCGACCATTTCTTAGCCAGCTGACTTCAAGCAACAGCTGGATATGAATTTCATTCAAATAGAGGAAAAATTGTAGCAGAATAGAAAAATGCTTTCTTTGATCACTTCAAGGTGGAGTTAAAATGAGCTTTTGGAATGAATATGTTTTATATTGACAGAGAAAAAAGTATGGATGACAATAGTGTAGAGTTAACAGCTTGGCTTTGTGTGCTTCTTGTGATGATGTAGTTCCACAGAGTTTAACCTTTTTATATACAGCATGTCATGGTAACTGGGTCTGTACACGGGGTTTTGAGTGTTGGGAATGTTTAGTTTTCTAGTTTGTTATCCTTATATTTTAGTTTTTGTATTTATTGTTATTCAGGATTTTCTTTTTACGTGGTTAAGTGAGTGGTCGTCATCCTCTAGTGTCTGGTTTTCTGTGTTAGTTATTTGTCTGTCTGTGAGGTCAGTCGTGTCTCGTGTTAATTTGTCTGTTTCCCAACTCTTGTCTGGTTCTTCTGTTCTCTCTCGCCCTCCTTCTGTGTCTTCCTAGTCTTGTCTCCTCCCTCCATTCCCTGTGTTTACTCAGTCTGAGTCTCTGTGTGTGTTTCCCATGTTTTCCTGCAGCTGGCCTCTGTCTGTTTCCTGTTTTATTCTGATAGTCATTTGTCCTGTGTGCGTCATGTTCAGTTTTGCTTCCCCTGTCTCGTCAGTTAGATTATGTCCAGTCTTGTTCCACGGGTGTTACCTCTTTGCACTGATACATTGTGTATATAAATAGTCTGCATTTCCCTCTGTTCCTTGTCGCAATCTCCTGCATCCTCTGCTTTTGTGTTCTGTCTGCTTAGTCTATCTCGGTTTAAGTTCCTTGTGACATCATTGGTTAATGTATTCGGTAATTCAGCAATGAAGCTGCATTTAAGTTTAGTTTTGCATGTGAGTCCTGCACCTTTAGGTCTATTCCTGCTTGCCTTACACTGCACCATGTCACAACAAAATATCCAGTAATGAGTAACTGTATGAATAGTAATACTTGGGTGCAAGAGCTCAGGCTTAAGACTGTTTTAAGCACTTACCTTCAAAAAAAAAAAGTTTTCTTCTTATCTCTGCATGTCAAAGAGAGAGGGGAAGCAAGGCTAATGGTGCTTGCCCAGTAAACCTAAAAATGGGCATTGTCTCTCAGTTATATTTCTATTACCACATGCCACTAATCCGCAGTATGCTATTATCAAGCAGACAGTTCTAGCAGTGAGCTCAGAAGCCCCACCCACCTGTTGTTCAAACCTTTCGTTCATGAGGAGGAACCAATCAAAAGAAACATGTCTTAAAACAAAGGGTGTCTCAGTCTTGGTAACAGTAGATGAAAAGAGTGGCTACATAAAGGCTCATTATGAGATAAATAAGGATTACTGTAAAATATAAACTATGCAGCGCTAGTTAAGTAGCGTCCAAGACTAAATATATGGACCAGAAATAAGCACAAAAAGTCAGATACAGATTATATGAAAAGAAGGACATAAGTGAATTTGCTAAGCTTACCACTTTTATTGGACTTTTACTCACATTTTTACTCAACACGTGTCAGTTGCTTGATGCACCAAGATGAAAAACCAAACTCTTACATCCTCATTTGCAAAAGTCTGAGCTCACAGTGAGGCGTGACCCTGGACTGAGGACAACAGTCCACTCAGCAAACACAAGAAATAAGCAAAGGAAAGTTTATTTGAATTCTTTGAGAGTGTGTATTAAGTTGCCCCGCATGCACGTTTTATTGTGTATTTATGCTCAGAACAACAGCATAGGTCCAGAAGGCCCTACTGATCTTCGTGGTGTCCCGGTATCCCCACCCTCCACCCCCAACAAACAGACATACACACTCTCTCTCTTTTTCTCTTGCATGCTCTTGCTCTCTCTCAGCTATGAAGACTAGGCGGACATCACCCCACCCTTCACCCAGTGACTCACTCACAGAATATTCCATTTTCCTCTTCTTATTTCTTTTTTCTCTCCCCAAGGCTGAAGCTAGCCCTTATTTTATTTTTTGCAATTGGTTTCAAACAGCTGTGGTGTAACCCATTTCTATTCTGCAGAAAAATTACATCAGCAGTTCTGAAAATACAGCATGTAACACACTGTACATTATATTCCCACTGTATTCAGCTTTGTCTCCTTCACATTTCTAACAGAATTCAGTGAAAAGTAATCCAGTTTGGATTGAAATGAAAACATCACACCACACATTTAAGTTACGCTTCAATTGCTGCTTCAATTTAGAGATCACTCGATAATAAAAAAAACATAATCAAAGGTAAACATGTAACCTAATACATTTGTGCCCTCAGTAACAATGTAGGCAACAGTAACCTAGCCTTGTCAAACTGCAGTATCTGCTCTCTGTTTCCAACTACAGTGTAGCACGCAACAACTTCAGCCACCTGTGAAACTCATTAGCTAGCAGCAAATTGGTTCCACATGTAGAGATGCACTCCCACAAATGGTGTGTAACATAAAATGGAAATCTTGGCATGAAATCATGTAAAGGAAAAAAACATCTACAAACTTTGTGAGAAACACAGTTGGACAGCAGCTCATGAAAGAAGCGAGCTTGGATTTTGTTCCTTCTCTAAGAAGATTTCCTGAAAGTGATAGAAAACAGGGTAACATAATCTACACCAGTCCTCTGCACTAAATGTCATTCATATCATCAACATCAGTGGATAAACAACCTGCAGACAGTAAAAAACAGCTTAATGTTTCTCCTTTTTTTGCACACAGTGCAGGTGCACAAGCTACAGTGTGTTATACTTAAAGCAGCTGTCCTCTAATTTTTTTTTTTTTTAGAGAAACCCTCAATTAAGCCACCGAAGAAATCTATAGGCCTTTCTTAAACCTTTCATCTTTGCTCTATGGGGGAGGTTTATCTTATTCAAGATCAAAGCCTTCATTATAGTGACACACTTCCAAGCTGCTGACAGACACTGGATCTAGGGAAAGTTTCACCTCCACTATCTTTTTATCTGCAGGTGTGAAACTGCCATCAGGTCCTACAAGTCCTGCATTTAAAATAATGCCCCACATTTGAGTTATCAGCAAGCGTAGCCTCAAGCTGCAGCTGGAGCGAGCAGCAGAAGTCTGCTACAAACAATCAGACGTTGGTGAGTAAAATCACAGTTCCACACTAAACTATCCTAAGTTTGTGTTCTTCTTCTGCAGCGCAAGTATTGAGTCATGTTCCTCTCCTCCTCTTTGTTAGGACATATTGTATTATTTTCCACCCTGACACTTGTTCAGCCCACAGTAACTGTTGACATGCAGCAATATTTACTCTCCAGCTAATGAACGTTTGGCAGAACTCTGCCTCCACAGTTGACGTTAGTAAGATTACGGTACGGTCTACGGTAACTGCTCTTAGTCAGCACAGATAAATAACGAAATAATTTTGGGTCGGAAAGAAAACTTTATTCCAACAGCTGCAGTGGATTCCCCACTTTATGCAAGGATGAACAGTTCAAATGACTCAGATTAATAAAACAGATTAATAAAAATATGAGTAGATCATGGTGTGTTTTTGATGTGTTTATTTCATGTTCTTGTAAAATTTGAGGAAATTGCAGTTTTTTCACCTCCATTTGCATCAGATGTGCAAGCAAGCATTATGTATTTGAGATGTCCAAAATATCTCTTGAAGCGTCTTGAATGAGACCTTTAAACTTAAAAATTCAACTGTCAAGGTCATAGGTCATCAAATATGCCATAGTGGAAGGTTTTTATTCAGTGACTGGGGTCAGGTGTTCGAAATGCATTTTCAGTGATAACTCTCACACCTAACTCCACAGTTTCACACAACTGGCTGATTAGATGAAATGAAGAGGTCCGATTTTACATCCAGAAGGTCAAAGGTCAAGTTCACTATTACATCATGCTCTTGAAAAATGGTTTTCTGGTTGTTATTCAGCATCAAAACTCAGGAACAGAACCATTCATGCTTACATTCACACCTACGGCCAACATAGGATCACAAATCAACCTAACATGCTTGTCTTTGGACTGTGGGAGGATGCTGGGGTACCTGGACAGCACAGGGAGAACATGCAAGGCTTCACACAGACAGGGCCCAGCTAGCCACTGAAGTTTAACCCAGGAGCTTTTCGCTGAGGCTCTAGGGCTAACCATTGCACTGCTGTTCTCCCTGAATTATTCACATTTGCTTATGTCAATCGTGTTTAGTCGTGTCTACTGTTTTAATTGTACTTAATCTACATAATCTGCATTTTATGGCTACGACTTCAGTGGTAGCTGTGCAATTACTGTAAATAACCTGTGAAAATGTGGTTTATAAATAAAGTTTTGGTTGCTTTTGTGGATTTTTCGATTATCTTTTAGTGAGAAGATACTTTATGTCTCCTGACTCACACTGTATTATGTAAGTTTGTTTGGGGAGGGGGCAGTAAGTTTAAATTTTATGGAAATGACTGTTAGCAGCAGGGAAGACTCTACTAAATGTAACACAGTGGGGCTTTAAAAGATTTAAATTACAGTGAGTTTGGTGGAAAAAGCCCATTCAACACCTCTTGAAATCTGTTAATGTTGGGAGTTAACACTTTTATTTTGCTGCAAGGTTTCCATGCATAAACGGAAAGCATTTGATTTTTAAATATTACCATCCCTAATTTAATTCAGTTTTGGCTTTGTCCCACAATGCTGCACTCAGAACACGTAGGATCTACTTTTTTCCTGCCAGATACTGCAGTATAAAAAAGCTGTAGTAAACATACACATGGCTGAATTCGGACAGATAAAAAAACGCACCATCATCTCTAGAAGGATGACAGCAATATTGGATTCACTCTCATTTCCATTAATCCATTAATAACTACATTAAGAAAAAAAGAGTTGACAGTTAGCTGGCAGCCGGTGCTTCTCCCTTGAAGGAAACGTCTTCATTTCTCTTACTTTGTGGTTCCATACAGATCAGAGCTGAGATGATAATTGAACTCCTTCCCATTGCTCTCAACTTCCACATCTGAATGCGACTCGATGGTGGTGACACTGACCACAGCTGTAATGAGAACAGCTGTGCCGAACAGACCTCTTTCTCACAGAAATTCTTTCACCGAAGTAAAACCATATGGATGCTCTGGATATGAGAAACATGGTAATGTCAGATGCAAAGGAGGCCTGAAATCATTGCCGTCATCGGTAATCAGTCAGCGTTAAAGGGGAATGGTCTTCTGGTTGCTTTGCTGGAAAACAGCATACAGATGGCGATGACTTCTTCTGCCATAATGTATGATTAAAACCTTATGATGTGCAAATGTACACAAAATGTCCAGGGTTTCTATTCTGCTGCTCTGCAGTTCAGCAGATTTCTTTGAGCACTTTTTCTTGCTTTATCAGTCTATAATGCAGTCTTACACTCCCTGCAAGCAGCACAATCTGGAGGGCTGGCAGAAAATAATGGATGTGGAGCTCTTCCAAGAATTTCTGCTCTGATATATCCCAGAGTAATGGTTAAACCAGGGAGCGGGTTTTACAATATGAAGCATAGCTGCAAGGCACGATGAAGGAAGCAACAATATATACTAAATCCAAGACCATGAAGTGAGGCAGGAAACAGTCAATGTAAGATATACTGGTGCTGGGATAGACTTATGCTGCTTTCATACATTTATTACAAACAACATTTTGATGAGCTTAACGTAAATCCATCAACTTACTAATAAGCATGTACCCTGTTTGTGCTTATGTAGGGCTATATATAGCAAAAAACCCCTCTAAATGTAATATGTAAAATGTAGTAATTATAGTTGCACATCATGTTCTATCCACATTGTTCCCCTCCGGCTCATAACCTTCACATACTTTGTCATTTCCGAATTATGTGTAGGAAGCTAGTATATATATTCCCTTAGTTATAGGTGTAGGCTGCTGGGGGATTCCCATGATGCATTGAGTTCTTCTTCTTCAGTCACCTTTCTCACTCTCTATGTGTTAATACACCTCCCTGCATTGAATCATACTTGTTATTAATCTCTGGCTCTCTTCCACAGCATGTCTTTTGTCTTGTCTTCCTTCTCTCGCCCCAACTGGTCGCAGCAGATGGCCCCGCCCCTCCCTCAGCCTGGCTCTGCTGGAGGCTTCTTCCTGTAAATAGGGAGTTTTTCCTTCCCACTATCTCCAAAGTGCTTATTCATAGGGGGTCATATAAGTGTCGGGTTTTTCTCTGCATATATTATTGTAGGTTTTACCTTACAATATAAAGCGCTTTGAGGCAACTTTTGTTGTGATTTCGTGCTATATAAATAAAATAAAATTGAATTCAAATGTTTCAAAAGTTCCCCATTTGTCCCTTCAGTCTACAGAATATTTTCCCAGATGTCTGAGGGAATCATCAAGATGTTTTTTCGGCAAATATGAGACGAGTCTTTGTGATCTTTTTGGTCAGCAGTGGTTTTCTCTCATGGATGCCATTGTTGCCCAATCTCTGTGTTATTGTTGAATCACGAATTCTGACACATGTGAAGCCTGCGGTTCTTTAATGTTGTTCTGGGATCTTTTGTGACCTCCTGAATGGGTCGTCGATATGCTAATTTTGGTAGGCTGCTCACTCCTTGGAAGTTTCACCACTGTTCCAAGTTTTCTCCATCTGTGTATAATGGCTCTCACCGCGGTTCACAGGAGTCTCTTAGAAGCCTTAGAAATGGCTTTGTGAGCCTTTCCAGAAAGACGTCAATGACTTTGATGTAGCTTGGTGTTTCTTTAGATTGTGGTACGATGTTGCTTTTTGTGATCTTTTAGCCTGTTTCACCTTGACAAACAGGTTTTTGTCTAAGTGATTTCTTGATGTAACAGGTCTGACAGTAATCAGGCCTGAGTGTGTTTAGTGAAACTAAACTCAGCTTTCCAAAAACTGTGGTTAATCACAGTTTTATGATTTAACCCTTTAGAGCCGATCAGAGCGGGAACGCTCTGTTATGCGTAACTATTTTTAAATCCGGTAGCACTGCAACCACGTAAGCTAGCGCAAAAATTTTTTTTGCATATGAAACCGGAGGAGTTGTACTTACATCTGATGCCATCAGCTTGTCCTAGGTCACGGTTTCCTTCCACATAAAGCTTTGCAAAAACTGCATAAAAAGCGCTTGCAGGAACAAAAACATAATATTCCAGAAACACGCTTTGCCGGTCCGATCAGCTGTTCAAAACACTTCCTACGTTGGAATAGACGTCAGCGCGAACTTTTGCATTTCCGCCATTACCTGGCCGAAACCGGAAGTGACGTCATTTTCGCGGAAATGTAGTCTTTTTTGCGATCAGGGCCTCAGGGCCTATACTGCTCTTTTTAAAAGTTATCTTTGACTTTATGACTTTCTGTGTTGTTTCTGGGATGCTTAGGACTCATATTGCACTGCTGGAAATAGTTTATTTTGATGCATATGCTGCTTTTTTGCAAATTTGCAGTATAATATTTATTTTCGTTTTTCCTGCAGTGTATAAAAATTGGTGTATTTCAAAAATAAAACTATGAAGACACTCAAAATAAATTTCCTGTGGTGGGAAACTATTTTGTGCAACTTTTTTGTATTTACAGTTTTGAGGGATAAGCCTCTTAAATTTCTCTAACTACAAATATATGTTAAAAAATCAAAAACGATTTTCAATTTTTTTGTAGTTTATTGCACTTTTTTGCAATTTATGTAATTACTATGCACTTAATGAATACATATTATTAAAATCTGGGCTATAATGGTTGTATTGATGTACATCAACTTGAAATGCTCCCAAAAATGGCTCCACAGCATGTAAAAATATAATATAAGCTCTGGCGGACTTGGTTCTATGGTAGGTCTTAAAGGGTTAACAAGAAGTTAAAGAATTAATAATAAAATGAGAAAAAAAACTCTGTTAGTCTCTTATTGTTGTAACGAGTATGGTATAAAAGCAATATTTTCTGGCATTTTAATCTCTTAGTTAACCACATTTACTTCCTGCTTATTTACCACATCTGTGAATACAAAACACAAGAGAGTTTCGCTCTGCATCTAAACTATGTTGTGATTTTGTCTGGGGATACTTTTATGGTTATGTTTACAGAAAACTGGCTTTGTAATTAAATCACAATAACAATTATGGTAAATTTGTATATATATATTTCCTTGGCAGATGCGGTTTCCGTATGACCCCGTGGTACCAAAGAAGTGGGAGGATTTACAGATCGGAAGTCTTTGTGTCAAAAACAGCTGGTTTTAGGGTAAATATTCACACAGAGACAAACAACAGACTCCATGCCTCGAGGTCAGTGGCTCCACGATGCATGAAATAGCCAAGTTACAGTAGAGATAGTGAAGCTGAAACTTTTGTAGGCATACAAACAAAGATAAAACTGATGGACATGAGTGCTGCTTGGCTCAACAACATCTGTAAGGAGCAGCATTTGGTGCTTGAACTATTTGGGCTCACAGATAGAAACACTGCTGTAAAAGTTTCCTTATAAAAAGTTGTTTTTATTTATTAATTTTTTATATATATATATAAATAGCTGAAGATGTGGTCCAAAAGAGATGTACTGCCCCAATCAGGCTAATGAAACCTGACACAGAGAAGTCTGATTACTAGCATCATGGAAAGCACATCTGAGCCAATAGAGAGCACTAAAACTACCCCTGAGCTCTGGAACAATAAAACGTCCTTAAGCTGTGGAAATAAAAATATGCTTGGACAAAAAGCACAGAAATATCTGAGGTTACTTTTCAGAATAAGCCTGGAGTTAAGTCACGTCACATGGTCCCTGCCAAGACTTCCCAAAGACCTTCTCGAGGTCTTCGTCTCACTTCTGAGGGACTCGTTTTTTTTTTTTTTTCAGTTTTAATTTTCTCTGGAATATTAAGTCATGAGGCCATAAAGCTGACTTCATGTGCTCTAGGTGTCAATAAAACTGCACATATCACGATTAATGTTAGTCATTTAACTCATCTCATTCTACGCTTTAAAAAACTGATAAAAAGACAAGTCGTGTCTGCTTCTGTAGAGTTTTGGCAAGACATTTTTTGTTTTTGTTTTTATAGAACATTTGTACAGAAACACAAGATTCTTCATCTTGGCTCATAAACACAATGCAATGAATCACATATCCCTCATATTTATAGAGGATTAGATTTGGCAGCAGCACCCCTGACAGGACCATGAATCTTCGCTCTCCTCTGCATACTTCTGACACAAGGGATTAGGAATAATAATCAACAGCAATACATGTGTGACAGACAACAAAAAGTAGGGGATTAGAGACACAGGGCTACTTCCCGCTTTGCATCACAAGCTGAAGGTTAACGTGATGGACATGCTTAGCAGTATTTGATTATTTGTCCAGTTCATCATGGTTTGTGTCTGCTGAAAAACTCAGTACCGCAAAGACAGAAGAAGCAACCTTGTTGTTTGAAACATGCATTTTTTTATTAGATCCTTTAAAGGAGAATGTGTTCTTTTCCAATTCTGAGAAATACGATCTGGTATCAAGATGCTGTTTCAAAACAACGTGGAACACAGATAAGAACACTTTGTCTCGTGGAGCACTTTGGCGAAGCAGAGGAACAATTTAGGGCTCTTGTTTTTGGAAAATTGGGTAATAGGCCTTTAAGGGAGAGAGATTATTTTTATCTTAATTATGTGTTGATGTGTGGATAGGAAAGAGATAAAACTCTGCAACTCTAAGGAGTGAAATTCCATTCACCTCTGTGACAAACTGAGAAGCTTGCCAAGGAATAGCGACCACCGGCATGCTGTAAGTGGAAACACCTGATGTTATTTGCTCAGATTAAATTAAGAGGGATGGGGGATTGTTTAAAGAGGAAGCGATGTAGAGGTGTAAACAAACAGACACTATCACCTAAGTGTCTTAGGTCACCACATATTTGCGCAATAACCCTGTGTGATGCAGTGTGGCAACGCTTAGTCATATACCAGCCGTAGCCTGTAAATATGAAAAGACAGTGTGCAAACATGTATTGTTTTCCTGTCAATGCTTTTGATTTATTCCAGACCGATTATTCATGCTACTGTAAACCTATAACCTTTTCATTTAAAGCATATAAAGATATTAAGCCGTCAGTGATTTCAAAAGTCCAAAGAAGCTTTGACATAAATGTCCGTCCTGAGGGGAGAGTGTGGCTTTAATTAGAGCCAAAAGGCTTGAAAGCTGCCAGTGTTGTAAAGCTCTGGCTTGCCAAACCATGGCGCCTGTCAGCTCAGCACAGCCTGCAATTTGTATTTCATGTGCGCCATCAGAGCGAAATGAAAAACATTAGTTCAGGCATGTCACATGAATAAAATCTAGAAGTTGGCTAGCAAGAAAAGGCTGTACTTGAAAGCATCAAAATGTTGCTGTAATGATGAAACCGAGCTACAAAGTACATTAAGTAGAGTAAAAAGCATGCAATTAATCTAGCAAATGAAGCACAGATCTTTTTTCTGGACATAATGCAAATGCACGAGGACCGTGCCCTTAGCAGCAATAGCATGTTAAACACAAAATGATGAGGAAACTGATCAAAGAGCTGCATGCGCAAGAGCCATGGGACTTGTAAAGGTTTATAGCAGCGAGCGAGTAAAACAAATGCTATATATGGTTGCTGATGACTTATATTCCAAAACCTGACAAATGAATGTATTCATATTCACACTAACAAACAAGCTCCTCACGCTGATCTGGATAATAGTGTGTAAATCAAATAAAATCAACAGCAGAATGAAGGTTATGATACAATACAGACAGAACACAGGCATTAGCATGTCTTTATTGGCAAATAACCATGTTTTCACAGGGGACTTCTTCCTGAATAAATCATGAAACTAGCAGGTTATTTCAGAACTTTAGACAGATGCACGAGTGCTGCTCTGAACTTCACTTGTTGTTGTAAACCCTGACAGACATGCAAAATATTCTACATGATGATATAAGAGGTCGACCTGAGAAACGTGCATCTATGCAATCTTCAGCATGTTCTGCAGGCGCTGACCCACCAGCCTGTGTGCTGCTTCTTGCTCTGTAAAGGGCAGCCCCACACATGTCTGAGTCGGGTTTACTATTTACTTATTATTTGACAGGAAACCCTTCAGGTGATGCTCTGTGGGTGACCTGAAGAAGCCAGTGGAAATTTACAGCTCTGTGTTGATGTGCAGACTTGTTGCTGACTGTTAGCCCTGTTTGTTTGTTTTTTTAAATTAATGATGGATATGCTAAGCAGGATTCTTTACTCTTAAAAAGAGTCTTTTTTTGGTCACTGGAACATACAGAGAAATACAAAAACAGGCTATGCTTCTTGTGACTAATCTTCGAGTTAGTTAAAGACAAAAAAGACAAAAGAAAAGGACAAATTATACAGCGTGATTCTACGAATAAATTAAAGTTTTGGTTATAAATGTTTTTGTTACAGTAATCTTATATTCAAATGAACTGATATCTGTAACACAGATTGTGTGTTATATGCTGTTATGCTCTTATGCTTTATGACGTGTTATTTAACAAGGGGCTTAACTTAAAAGCTGAGAAATGTTAAACCTGAACTAACGTTATGTTCATGTTGTACACTATGTATTGCCCTGTTTTTACAGGGCATGATTATTATTCTATTAAAATAGTGTAAGGCTTTCTTTTAGGGTTAAAGAACAAAGACAAAGCAAAAATCAGCCCAAAAAGCACTTCACAGCAGTTCACAAGGTAGAAATGAAGGCTACAAGGCTGTAAGGATTTTTACATGTTTTTTGATTTTATCTAATCTACATAGGGTCAAAAGCATAAATGCAGGCTCAAATATATACATATACTCAGTTATATTTGTTTATATGTCCATTAGCAAATTGCACCTTGACCAGGACACTTTTGGTAGTCATCAAGAACTTTCTGGTATAATTGTGGGTGAATATTTGACTGCTTTTCTTTGCAATATTGGTAGGGTTCATTTAAATTCGTTGCTTTCCTGGCACAGACTCCACTTTTAAGTGTAGTACACAGTTGTTCAATAGGGTTGAGGACAGGGCTTCGGGAAGGCCATTCAGTCAGCTTAATGTTAGCTTCCATTATCCATGCCAAACCCAGTTTTGAAGTGTGTTGATTGTTCAGGTGTCTGTTAATTTGAAGGGAAGTTGAAGACCTTGCAGTTAGTCTTTATTTGTCATTATTCCATCCACTTTGTTGCAATAAAGTAGATGCAAGATGTTGCCGTCACCACGTTTGACAGCTGGTACAGTGCTCTGAGGTTTTAAAGCCTCACCTTTACTTCTCCAAACATACCTCCTGTCATTCTGTCCAAATAGCTAAATTTGCATGTCTTCTCACCATAAAACTTTTCTCCGGAAAACATTCAGCTTGTCCATGCGAGCAGCTGCAGATTATAGGCAAGCTTGACCGTTTCCTTTTTTTGAGCAGCAGTTTCTTTCTTGGTCGGTACGGTTTCAGTCCATGAATAAAATTCACTTCACTGTGGACGGTGACAATGCTGTTCCCGCAGTTTCCAGTTGTAGCCTTGGTGGTTCCTGGGTTGTTCCTGAACATCCTAAACATTTTCCTCACATCTGACAATGACCGTTTGGGTCTTCCTCTAGACCTTGGCAAAGTGGTGACACATCAGAAAAACGTCTTCTTCTGTACTCTTGTTTGAACTGATCACAGGTTTTAACAATCTGCAGCTGTTTAGAAATGGCTCCAACAGAGCTTCTTCTCAGTTCTTCTTCTTAGATCTTCAACGAGTTCAATGTACGCTCCTCTTGTTCCGAGTACTGGTCAATCCATTGGGTGCTGTCAAGAAGTCCTTTTCACGATGGCATAAAGAAACTACCAGCTGTAGTCAATTATTAACAAGAGGACCTAACAATGCCTTGGCCTTGTCAAGTTACAAGATATTGTAACCCAATATATTTGAGCATGCACTGTATATAATACTTCTTACATTGTGTGGATTAGAGAAAATCCAAAATAAATTCAAACCTATGCATCCAATTCTTGTTCTTTAAAGTCATAAAAGATGTAGACGTAGAATCATTCCACCCTGGAAAAAAGATCCAGTTAAAAATAAATCATACAAAGCCCCAAATTACCATGACATTCATGATGGGTGCATATAAATTTCTCACCACAACTGTATGTTTTATGTGAATCTTGCCACAGTGAGAAGTGATAAATGCTTAAATCCCAAGTATGTTTCCAAACAAACAACAAAGCTGCACTCTGACATCTAACAGTAATACGTAAGTGTAGAGCACCAGGAAAAAGCCCAAACCCTGCACAGTAGTACTGCTGCCAGTTTTAATCCCAAAGACAGCCACCACCCTGCAGGCCATTTCCTGAATTACCGTGGTAACTGTGTTGAGTGTGTAAAATCTATTGCCAAACTCAGGCACTTACTGATCTCTTACAGTCAGCAAGAAGCAAAACCCTGCAAGTCATCTGCAAGGCCCTACATGCTCAGAAACCAGCACTGCCACTACTTCACATCAACATCTAGGTCACTTCATGACACAGTTTAGAATTCCTCTTAACAGCCATCAAACTGGGAATGAATACAGCTCATGTCTTTTTGGCTGCAGTTCATTCATTTACAGGTATAACTTGAGCAATGGAAAACATACATGCCTGCATGACCCACATCCTTTTCCTCCTACACGTCCTGTGAGAAAAAGAGAGCGAGCAGCCGGACTCAGCTGCGGGAGGAAAGTGAATACTCTCACAGGTGTTGACAGAACTTTATGTGGGGATAATATGACACAGAAAAAACAAAGCGCTCCTTACTTCAAATCCTCTACATTGCAAAGTTAGCCGTGTTTTAGTTAATGAAAGAAGAGTAAACAGTGCTTGAGCTCTCATATTTATGTGATGCTAAGAGGATCTAAGTTTTAAGGTTTCGTATTTGTGACGAGATAGCCAAGGATGAGAGGAGAGTTATTTCATTATTGGCGTCAAGGGTGTTGTGGAGGTTACTGAGCCCAGAAATTACAAGAGCAGGAAATGGGAGGCCTAACAAAAGATGAGGGTAAAAAAGATAAAGAGGATGGAAGGTGTGAGCATAATACTAGAATCCTCAATGGACATCCTCCTTAGGATCAGGGTGTAGGCCAAAATAGTGGCTCCCAATCCTACTCTAACCCAGTTTTCAGTGTCTAAACAACATAAATGGCATTGGGAGAGAATTACAAAGGACAAAAGAACCCCCCCTCACCATTATTGTCTGTAAGGAAATGCCTATAAAAGTCCATCAATTTTAAATCAATGACTATCACACCCTTGTATACAGGATGTCCACATCCCAGATAATGGATATCCTGTTTAAGACTTCCTCTTACATCTCCCACTCATTGTTAGGAATGTAGATACATTTAAAAAAGCTAATGAAAACCTTTAAAATTGTTGTGGGCTGATAGCTTAGAGCTTGTAGTTTTCCACTGCAGTGTTTTGCCTGTACACAAACTAAAGCCTGCTCAGACATGATTGTTCATCAGACGCTGGAGTATAAACGGATTATAAATGGACCGTAAACCATAAATCCGTGTCCTTTTCCAGCGGATTTATCTATAATTATATGCAGATATCTGTTGATCCTTTTCATAGCGTTTAAATACTTCCCTGACTCCCTGGGTGTTTTTCAGTGTGCTTCTTTTTCTAGTTAGTTTTCTGTTTTATTTTAAAGGATTTCTTCCATTTTACTGCTTTCCTTAAGTAAAACAAGTGCTTTTTTCCTGCTGTGGAGAGAGGCAGTTGAAGTGTACATCTCTGGTCCACTGAAAAATTTTGGTTTGGACCTCTTCAGAATGACAAGTCAATTTATAACACACATTTTGCCATGCTTTCAAATGGCCCCCAGCCCCTGCTGCAGCACCCGCTGAAGCATATTGATTTCTTTCACAACACATGATTATATATGAATTCAAACAATCATTCAGTGTCACCACAATTGTCTGGTTACTGCCCTTTAGTCTCACACTACACTTCAAACATTTCCCCTTTTGTTTGTCAAACAACATCTGACCAGCATCAAGCACCTATAGTGACTCACGCAGTGTAACAAGTGGATGACTTTAGTCTGATGGTCACAATGCGATTGAAAAAAGTAACTTAAATTGAACAAATAGGCTTTGAGAACAAAGAAGAAATTCAATCTGAAAATAACATCCAGTGTTTCCCTGTAGTTCATGCACTCAAAAAAACTGTTGTTGGATGAACACAATTTAATCATGGCACCCTTTTTCCACGCAATTTAACCACGTACAATAAACCATTTTCGATCATGTCAAACCAACACATTTGGCATTTGGTGGTTTAATGTAATCAGATTACGTTGGATCAACATAGTATACTTACATTGATTTGAAGTGATTTATTTAAGTATGTAGAGTGAAATTTGTTTTAATTCATTCTACACAAGTTAAAAACTTTAGGACAACACAATTAAATCTTGTTGTTTGAACAACTACTTTGTTAATCAAGGCAATTACTGCAAGTCTTGCTTAATAAACCAATATGGGGGCTGATGATTTCACTCATTTCAATCGAATTATTTCAATTAGATTTGTTTTCATTTGTTACACATTTAGAAACCCACTACTTTACCTTGAGGCGCCTTGAGGCGACTTATGTTGTGATTTGGCGCTATATAAATAAAATTGAATTGAATTGAATTGAAATTGAATACTTTACAAAAAAAAGTCACAATCAGATTATGATAACATTAACTTTATTAACTGGATTTAGTGGACAATATAAAAGCTTACCATTTTTGTACACCTGCAAGCATTATGCCACTTCAAAAGGAAAAACGATAGAATACTTATTTACATAGGTAATATGTTGGAACCAAAGCTTCCACAACTAAAAACAGATGCAAAATTTGCTCAATATATCAAAAAAATGTTGCGTGACCCATGGGTCAACATTTTTCCTCCAAGTGGCGTGAAACAGTGTAATCGGCTTTGAGATGTGTTTTCTCACCTTTAGTGGTGTGTCAGAGGTATCACAGTGTCAGGGGTGATGCGTATATATAAAATTCAAATAAGAACACATGCAGTGTTGGGGAGTAACGGAATACATGTACCGCCGTTACGTATTTAAAATACAAAATATGAGTAACTGTATTCCGTTACAGTTACCGTTTAAACAGGTGGTATTCAGAATACAGTTACTTTGTTGAAATAAATGGATTACACTGCGGTACTTTCCTGTTTCATTTTGTCGCGGGTCAGGACTGTTTGGGTTTTGTTTGACAGCTACGTTCTGTTGTTCCAGGCGGCAGCGTTACGGTTGCCATGGTTACAGGGCAACGCTCTCTCTCTCTCTGCGACTGCGTGTTTCCTGGGTGAGAGAGCGCCTTTTCGTTGTTGTTGTTGTTGTGCTAAGCTAACAGGCAGAATGCTACAAGCATAGCTCTAAAGAATGTAGCATCATGGGCAGTGTAGTCCGTGTTGCAGGGAGAATGGACTGCCATACACGTTATGGGTCTGTGAGCGCGAGGAAGGAGAAAAAGGGGAGCGGAAAGGTACGAGTTGTCATCGAGGAAAAACGGGAGCTGGAAGCATGTAAATATAATAATAACCACTTCAGCCAAGAAGAGAGCCTGACGAGCCCAGTTGTAAGTAAGCTATTAAGACTCGACTGTACACCGTGTTCGTGTTTTCCTCTGAAAACAATAAGTTCTGTTGGAGCAGCCTTTCAACGCCTCTCTCTGTCTCTCGCAAGAAAAGTTGACCCACACAACAAAGTAAAGCTATTTTTCGGCTACGAGCTGACAGGGACCCCGCCGTATTAGTCAGAAGTCCCTTTACTACAGTTCGGAGTCGCGGACCTTCAGTAATAGTAATAAATCACACAGCAATAGTACATTCACGTTGTTGTAAAAAGAATGATAATATATTAAGTAATCCAAAGTATTCAGAATACGTTACTGTCATTGAGTAACGTAACGGAATACGTTACAGAATACATTTTGGGGCATGTATTCTGTATTCTGTAATGGAATACATTTTAAAAGTAACCTTCCCAACACTGAACACATGTCATTATTTATATAACCCAAATTAAACCAAAATGAAGAAGCATTGTGTGCAAAACTAATAACAGCCTGTGATCCAATAACTTGTAGAACCACCTTTAGCAGCAATAACTTGAAGCAATAGTTTTCTGTATGACTTTATTAGTGTTTCACATCATTGTGGAGGAATTTTGGCCCACTCTTCTTCACAGCATTGCTTCAGTCCACTCCTGAGGTCCCACCACAGCGTTTCAGCCAGTTGCGTTCTGGACTTTGAGTCATTGCAACACCTTCTGTTGCAGATTTTCTGCTTTGCTTGGGATAATTTTACTATTGCATGACCCAGTTTTAAATAAATAACGACGCTATAAAACATGCTGTAATATGTCACGTCTTGTTGTATTTCAGCTAAGGACAAGATGATCGTTTATTATGTTTTGATTAGAGATGGCACGATACCACTTTTTTATGTCCGATACCGATACCGATATCATAAATTTGGATATCTGCCGATACCGATATGAATCCGATATAGTGTTTTTTAATCAACAAAACTGTTTTTTAAATATCTTGCTGCATTTTGTATAAGTTCATACTCAAGTTTAAAACAACAACTACACTAAAGCTATTCTGTTATACCTGTATGCAAAAAAAATGTTTCATAGTTCAGCAATACTGATCAATCTAATAAACTTAAACCTACACCATCCTCCCTATTCTGGTATTTTAAAGAGTACTTAGCATAAATATTAAGCAACCTAACTAATAGGGTTCCAACTCCCAGCAACAACAAAAATAAATAAATAAAAAATAGGGAACCACCCCTCACGCTCCACCTCATGATGCTTAATCGACGTAATCAACCTTAATTTGATGCAGTGTGAAAAAAATGCACAGAAATCAATTATTTTTCAAGAAATATTAAATAGATTCAACATCTTTCTTCAACAAAATTGCAGACTGCACTGATGGTACCTTCCCAAAGGAAAAAGTACTATAGCTTACTAGGGTATATATATTAGACTTAATAGTTACTATATACAGTAATGGACTTCTATTCATTTTGCATCAAATTAAAACTTTGGGTGTCAGATAATTATTTATTAAAAGCTAGACATTTTAAATGAGAATAAGAAAGAAAAGTATGTCTTTGTGCCCCCTTTTCCCTGTTAATGCCCTATCGGCCCCCCTGGCTAAACTTTGCTAGATCCGCCCCTGCACAGTTACCAGCGTCAGCTACGTAGAAAAAGATCCTTGAGTAGAAAGTAATATTAAATACATTCTAACAACAGCTGATCAAGCTTAAACGTGCTTCTGTTGTTCAGCCGCTGGTTTCCTCTTTCTGGTGCAAAGTGGGCCAAAAGCAAACTAGAGACACGGACTCACGACAGAAAAGCCGATCAGCTGATCGTTAAGCAGTTTCATGATTGAAGTAGCAGCAAGAAGAGGCAGTCGCTCCATATATCGTTTGTTAAGCTTAACGCAGGAATGCTTTACAAACATTCAGAGATGGACTTACACACTTGCTTTACTTCTCTCGGGGATAACTTTGTCGGAGATGAAATGCCGGGTTGCTAGCGAAGCTCCAAATGCTATCCAGAGCACCAACAGGTCCCGCATGCCACAGCCGCTCTATCACGTGAGGCATACTGCTCCGACGTGCTAACGTTCTGAGGTGAGTTACGGTGTGTTGCAAGTTTTGTGAGGTGCTTTCGTGATATTTAATGGATCGGATTACATTTTTTATTTTTCTCCGATATCCGATCCAGTAATTTAGGTCAGTATCGGACCGATACCGATACGTAATATCAGATCGGTCCATCTCTAGTTTTGATATGGCAACCATTAATTAATTAAAAGAGGATCTACTTTCTTTTTTTACTTTTTACATGATTGTATAAGACTATTTCTGCACAACTGCACTTTACTCTGACCTAATCAGCCACCCTTGGGATTCCTTGTCTGGGTGCAGTATGTTCTGTTCTTGTACCTGGAAGCTTGACATGATTTTATTGGAGGATTTCATGTTTCATGTAATATATCTGAGTTGGTTTTCCCCTCAGTTTGCTCACTCTCACGCTTCACGTTAAGTCTTTCTCTCCATGTTTCTATCACAGAGAATCACAGTGGGTTGAAAGTCATTCTGAATGAAACTGCCCCACAAAAAGGGAACAGGTCACTTCACAGAGGAATTTTAGAAACATCACTTTGTAATGATTCATTTTGGGTACTGCTCATCTCCTCATGAAAGTACCACCACTGACACAAAAACTCCAATTTAAAAACATATTTGTGTGCGATTCATTTCCCTGCAGAGTTCTCACACGAGGCTAATGGAAACATCTGTTTGCCTCAGTGCTATTTGCCGATGATGTCGTCCTTTGGGCCACATCTGCAATCTCTGGTGTACACTTAAGAAGTTTACTGCTGTGTGTGAAGTCAGAATCACATTCACATAATCCGCTGTAACTATTATTGCCACAGTGAGGTAAAGAATAAACAAAGGCGGCAGCTGTGACCTGTTTGTTATTAGTTTGCGGCAGGAGTTCATCATCTTCAGTTTGACATGTGGCTTTCCTCTGGCTGTCTTGGCTAACAACAGATCTTTAAAGTATTTTATGTAAAATCATAAACTGTTGGAGCTTATTGGCTCTTACATTTTAGCACTGGTGTGTCAGGCCAAGTAAAGGGGTTCAGGGGCTCCGCTTAGCCCTGACATAAAGCTGAAGCAAAATGCCCCGTCATGTTTCTGAGGTGCAGCACGTTTGGCAGCTGATCCACAGTGTGCACTGGCTTTCTAATTCAGCACTTGTTTTGTAGACGTATCAGTGCAATCACGCAGTCGACTGAGAAAAAAGCCATTTGGAGTTTCACATTTTTTAGGACTCATTGTGATTGAAGCGTATGTATTTAGAGCGCTATGTGTACTCACATCAAACCGGTATATTTAAAAATAACCACAAAAACAAATCTCGATGTTGAGGTTTTTCAATCTGTGGAAAATTACAGAGATATTTATGTCCATGTAATGAGAATGTTTTGTTTAGCCATCGTTTGAGTCACTGAATCATTCCCTAATCTACTTTTTTTTTATTTCAAGCACTTACAGTTATTACAAGTGATTAAACTGTTTATTAGCTGTAATCTGCCACTTCGAAACCTGTTCGACAGATGGGCTTTTTAGGAGCAAGCATCTATAAATCTCCGTCACATAAACGTGATGGTTTTGTCTTAGAAAGGATTTGTTTTCATTTGTTTATGAGAGAAGTAAACCAAATTTCTAATGCCAATCTTATAAAGTCTGCGGTCGGGTAGTGTTTCATTATTTTTTCCTCTTTCAGCTCAGACTGTGAGGCAGGCACTGAGAAAAAATATTTATCTGAGTAGGCTCTAAGATAAAGTTTGATTTGCCAATTAAACAAATAAGCCAGGACCTATAAATTCTGAATACTGCTGATGAAAAATCCATTTTACTTTGCTATTCTGGCAGAAAATAATGAGTTTGATGGCAGCCTTTAAGCTCTGCAGAGAACCATGTAAGGATATTTCAGTCTGAGAGGAACTGATTGGAAGCACCTGGTGGTAAGTGTGTCAGACAGGCAGGTTGTCAGACTGTTCTGTTCTCATGGATGGACATGCCTTTTCTGAATAAATGCAACATGTGTATGTTATTCAATGAAAGTATAGGAGCTCCAGCTTGGGTCTCATTTCTAATGTCTCTGGACAAAGCCTCAGTCACACAGGCCCAGAGAAAGGAGGTCCCCAGTCATTAGAGAACAACATGTATTTCCCATCCGACTGGCGAGTGGTTGCTCGCTATCACTCGGTGAAATCAGCAATAATTAGGGTGCTACATCAACTGCAATTAAATTTATATAGCACATTTCATTACATGTAAACTCAATGTGCTTACCACAGATGATAAAAACATAACAACCTGCGTAGGTTACCTTACTGCTTTATGGCAGTGAACAGCACTGGTTAGCAGTTGTTGCTGTTTCAAAGAACAGGACCGCAATAACTGAAAGCACACTCACAACACTTAGATCTATTTCTGGGAACATTTAAAAGATCTGCGCCTGATGACCTGAGAGGTTTAACTGGTTGTAGATAATGAGTGAGAGATGTACTCGTGAACATTCAACACTCGCCATTTGCAGCGGAACTTGAAAAAGTGCAACACAAACTGGAAACAGAGAATGTTTGCCTTCAAAATAAAAGTTTTTCCCTTAACGATAACAACTTTTAACAGTCTGTGTTTTTGGTTTGTGCCCTACTTTTCACAATTTCACACAGTTTGCAGTCAAGTCGGTGTCTTCTATGCAAACTGCCAGGGATTACAACAATTTACGATTGAGCAACCGAAGCAGTTGCAAGGAGGTTTTCGGTGTAGCACTGTATACCTCTTTGCAACCAATTTCAAAATAATGATTCCAGCAACCATTCTCCAACTAGTTGCAGATTATGCAACGTTTCTTAGATGCCAGCGGTTGCCAGCAGGTCTCCAGGACATCCAGTCCTGGAGACCTGCTTTGGAGGCAATTTCTATCCTTTAAACTGGATAGAAATTGCCTGCCTACTGCTTTAAAAACACATGCATATATGATTATTGTTTACAACAATGGAAACTGCATTCAAGTTGTTTTACTGTCTAGAGAATCTAAGCATTTAGATCAAATTGTAATGAGCAATTAAACCATCCTAACGTAAGTTTACATGCTTAACATCATGGCAAACTGGCAATAATAACACCGATTGCTTGCTGCCACTGAGAGCTGAACGTTTAAAAACTTTTACAGTATAAAGTTTAGCATCAGTATTATTTCATAAGCAATTTGTCTAATGAATAAAACCTGAAACAAAAGCTGATACAACTGCATAAAAATGGTAGGACGTTGTAGAAAATGTGAATAAAATCAGGAAGCAATCATCTGCAAATCACTAAGACACTAAGTGTGTGTGTGTGTGTGTGTGTGTGTGTGTGTGTGTGTGTGTGTGTGTGTGTGTGTGTGTGTGTGTGCGTGCTTTAAGGTGCTGATTCCTGGAAGACACCACAGACAAGATGACCAGAGAGCCTTCACTTCAAAGCAGGGGATGAAGTGTTTTACATACGAACTAGCAGAGGACTCATAAAACCACAGCACCCTGCAGTGCGTTACTCAGACTGCTCTGCTCGTTTACTTCATAAAGCAGAGCTGCCTGACTGCATATGTTGATTAATGCCCCACGACGACTCTGCGAGCACATCAAAAAGGTCAGCTTTGTTTAAAATACTTTATGTGAACCCTTTCAGCGTAATCCATCATTGAAATGGTATGATGGTATATTGGGACCACTGTATATTCTGAGAGAAAAACTTCTTCATTTCCAAAGTAAGGCTGTAAATTATTTAAAAACAAAAAAGCCTCTGTGTATTTTCATCACCGAATGAATATAAAAGGTAGCAACAGTATCCTCACCTGTTGCCTTTTGAATTCCTGTTTTCAAGCCAGTCTTTCTGAATTTGTCCATTGCCATGTTGCTATTGCTCGGTTCCATAGACAGTATGGCAACAATACACAGAGATACATGCGAAATCGTGCTATATAACATATAAACAAAACACTACAATTTCACTCACTTCACTGTCACATCTACAGTCAAGAGACTCCAGTAGAGGTAAGGCCCAGCAGATAGCTGTATGTTGGGCCTACGAGTGACCACACCCTTGTCAATCAAATCTCAAAAAGTTGATTCAGTTCATCTGGATGTAGCATTTTCAGTGGGAGAAAAGTTTCATCACTCATAGAAGTGCTGAATAAGTCTCAGAGACTTAAAACATTATGTTCAGATGAAGAGAATCAACTTTTTGGGATTTCTTTATCTGGATGATTGCACATGCATCAAGACTTGTCAAAGTTGCTGCAACCTTTACTTTTAGGTTTGACACTGACTAGATGATCAGTGTACTGTATTTGTAGTCTAGGCATATATATATGTGTGCCCTCTCCTCAACGGGTAGGCTGATCTGAAGGAAACTGCAAGAACATTGTGACACATCATTAACCTATATGTTTAAAAAAAACATTTTTGTATATATCATCGTACCCCTGCCTATGTGTTTGTTTCACGTCTCACTTTCATCATGCACCGCTTGTACATAACTTACATTTTTTTTTATCCGCGATAGAATTTTGTTCGAATCACCACTAAATAGAAAATGAAAAACTTAAAAATTAAGGATTTAAGTATCACAGACATATTGCTTAAATGTACTAAATCAAATTCAAATTCAAATTCAAATTTTATTTGTCACGTACACAGTCATACACAGTACGATATGCAGTGAAATGCTTAGACAACTGCTTGTGACCTAAAGAAAAAAAACGAAAAGGCTATGAATAAGATAGGAAATAAATATGAAAATTAAAAAGGGTAAATTTAACTAGGAAGGAATAAAATAAAATATAAATATATATATACAATAACAGCAGCTGTACAAGTATTAACTGGAAATGAAGAATATAATGACCAGTGTTGTGCAATCCACATTATTTAGTGTCTTGTGCAGTGCAAATATGCTTAAAGTGATTAAGTGATGAAGTGAAAACAATGTCCAGAATGTCCAGTGTGTGTGTAAGAACTATATGTGTGGGTCAGTACTGTGTGGTGGTGTGATTGAGAGACCGTATCGCCTGCGGGAAGAAGCTCCTCCTCAGTCTCTCTGTGTTGGTCTTCAGGGAGCGGAATCGCTTTCCTGACCTCAACAGAGAGAACAGTCTGTTGTTGGGATGGCTATGTCCTTTTATTAGGCCTTTAAATGTGTCTTTTTAAATGACAGGTTATAGATTAGGTTTTTACCAGTGGTAATAAAAAGAAAACCATTGTTTCACACAGATCTTTTTTTTTTTATTGCTTGCTTTGGGAGACAGCCTGAAGTGCCCTTTGAAGGAACAGTTTTCAGCATGTCCATGTTAACTTAATCTTTCATTCCTTTCTCACAAATGTATGACTTCTCAGATAGCAAATGAGTGATAGGAGATTTTTTTTTCTTTGTAAATTTCTCATTTTAAGCTATGTGTTTTTCTCAGGTTTTTGCTCCATCCTTCAGGGCTCTACAGGAATTCTTTTAAACTACAATGACAAACTACAATGACCCTGATATGCAGCCCTATAAAAGTCTTCATTAGACCACAAACAGGCACTTACTAGTGTTTGTCAGTTGGATGACCTGGTTCCATAAACACCTGAAGAACATGTTTTAATTCATTTACAGTGAGCACACATCTTTATGTTGTAGTATGATTAGTACAGTTAGCTTTTCCCCCCATTTAATATGTAAGTCCTGATTCCTTTAACACCATCACATAGACTAAGAAAAAATAATATAAAAAAAACCAAGCTGACGTGTAGAGACAAAGGAAAGCAATGACGACATCCATGTTCCATATTGCTGTTAACTTATTCCAGTATGTGTAGACTCGCATCGCTCAACATTTCCACTGCTATCTCCCAGGAGAAAAGCTGTTGTGTTACTCAGCCATCAGCGTGCTGTTGTCATGGACTGACTGGCCCAACGCTTCAACAACAGCCTTTCTGGAGGTTTACTCAGATTGTAAAGGAGTCAGCAATCCAGCCCAGCCCCACCCTACTGGAGCCCACCATGTCTTTGATGGCAGAAAAACAGCCATCAAAGCAGAAAAACCACATTATCTTTCTCAGGCTTCCCTTCCAAGCTAGCGAGAGAGAGAGAGACTGTCTGAAAAGGGGGGAAAAGGGCTGGGTTGTTACTGAAAGCAGAAATTAAAGAAGATACTGGAGGTAAGGTATCAGTGCTAGGACAGCCATCTATTTTTTTTTTGTTGTATTTTTGGGTTTTTTAAAATTTGGTTTGTTGTGGAAACAGTAATCCAGATAGCTGTACCCCATGTAACATTTTAGCTTGTTAATGAAAAACAGCTTTTTTGTCCTGTTGGGAATGGAGAGTTGATGTCACCTGGGTTTATCTGCTTTCAGCGGACAGTCTGGGTCTTACCTTTAGTTTGATTCAGAAACTGTTGTTGTTGAAAAGTACCTTCGGTGAAGTTTTGCTGAGTAACTAGAGCACAGTTATGGACAATATGAGTATTTATTCATATTGTTGAGCAATTAGCAATAATGTCACTCTTACTATGTGTGGTTATTGACAGTTTACACCAATGAAAATGTCAGAAAATCACGCGAGCAGTTCCTCTGACTCTTATAATTCTTCTTTGTTAAACTCATGAAAGTGTAAAAGTGGCGCATTATTGTGCTAAGCTAAGCTACTTGGAAAGCACGCTTTTCTCATCGGGTTTCTCTGTCACTGATTCCAGCTTTGTGGGATATTTTCGTAGGTGATTATATCAAGTTGTGGTCGCAACTAATGAAACACTCATGATAAAAGTGAAGTAACTGCAAATGTTCTTGCCTCAACACTCACATGTCTTTGAAAAAGTGAAATGATTCATTGACGTGTCTATAGATCAAGGACCACATATTCAGATTCATGAAGTTATGTTTTCCAGACTTTCGGTGAGGAAAAAAAATCGTAACACAAATGCAAACCCCTGTTGAAGACTTTTTTTTAATTTTACAGTATTATGCAAAAGTTTTAAAGTGGTCTTGAGAGATAGTCTCCAGATCTTTCAGTGTTTGTTGGGTTTTTTTGGACATTGGTTGCTTTATCACATATCCCAAATTTTTAGCCCAGCTCATTACCTGATCATTTTCAGAAGAACATTGTTTGTTAAGTAACTTAAAACTGACCTATGAATGCTTCAAGCACTACAAAAAGGCATTTAACTCGAACAGTATTGCATTAACTTTTTTAGGTACTTTGTTAGCCTGTTCCATGAAGACATATTGCTAACATTTCTTTAACTGAATCTGCAAAAGTTTGACGAATATAAAATAGTATAGTGTGAACTTTTGACAGTGTACCATCTATTCTTATATAAATGGTAAGTTCAGAACGACAGTCTGATGGAAATCACATTAATACCAGTCTGAAATCTCCCTAATATTGCCTCTCAAATCCCTTTCACGCACTTTCAATCCAAAGATTTTCCAATTCAAATTTAGTTGGGGCTAAAACATAGAGTCTTTGCCCAGCTGCACAATATTTTGCAAAATGGTGCATGCACAAATTGAGAAAATGTGTTCTTTAAATTATCTGTGAAAATAAACTGAGTGCACTCAGGAGCAATTTGTGAGTTTGTAACATTGGTGGAGAAGTCCACCAATATTTGCGGTTCCTACTTTGGCTCCATTTAAGGAGAAATTTGAAAGAAGTAGCACAGAGTAAAACAAAATGCGTGACAAATGTGGCTCCGCACAAGAAAACACTTTACATATTTCTAATGAAAGACGATCTGCATTTGATCAGTGTTAAGACTTGATAGTCAGATATATCACAAACACATGCTACTCTAGAAGGCATATGTTCACTTCAATATATGCAAAGAGCTTCAGCTTGACATCCCTCACTGAGCGATCAGAGCAGTTTGTTAACTTTAATAAAAGCCTTGGAAAATACAGAGCAGAGAGACATCAGGGGTGTTGGCTCTACATAGTTCAGAGTTTTCTCATTTGAAGTTAAGCTGAACTTTGTTCTCTAACTTTATGACTAAACTGGAGTATTTATCTTCATTAACACCAACTACATTTTAATTAGGGACCTCATCTAATATTTATTCTGTAATAATCATTAATTAATATTTAGATCCATCAGTTAGATGTCTTAAAACTACTTGTCAGTCTGTTTTTTTCCACACTAGATGCAAATGGTGTATGGCGTGTATCTGTGTGCAAGAGAATCACAGGGCCTGATGCATTCATTTATCGGATACTATTCAGAGGAAAAGAGCAAGCTCACGGACACATGCACACTCTATTCCTGACAACGAAGCTAGTTAATAATACAATTTGGAACGTGTGCTGTTTCATTAAGATGCTTGCTGTTGTCACCAATAACCACAAGTAAATCAACCAACAAAGAAAGCAAAATAAAGCTGTAACTGTAAACAGTTACAGTGTTCATGTTAAACATGGTGAAAGTATGTGAAAGATCACTGTGAGGGAAAACCTCAGGCTTCATATTGCCCTAAAAGCTTGACTTCCATTGTTTTTTTCTACTCTCGAGCCAAGTTAACATCAGGCCGCCACAGATGAACTTATATGGTATTATCAAATTCCTTTTTGCAGGAACAAGCCATGGGCCAGCAAATCAGAATAAAACAGGCGTTTGGGGTGGGGTAAACACAAGCTAGAGGGAGAGAAGAAACCGAGGGGCTGCAAAAAGGGCTGTTAAAGATAAAGATACTCAAGTTGAGCCCAGGAATTAAAAAAATACAGAGTTGGAGCATACTAGGGTACTTTTAAACTTTACCTGCTAATGGTGTAGGATTCACTAGATCTGAACAGATCCTCTCAACTGTGAATATGTCATATGGTAACTGTGCTTTAACCCAAACACACATTTTTCTTACCTCCCAGCTCCCAAAAGTCTGAATCCACTATAGATCATTCAAACATAATCTTTCATTAAATACAAACCCACAGACACAGAAGACATTTCTGTATACCAGCACAACACTTGGCTTTGATAAAAAATTTAAGGCAAGAACCAGAAAGAGCACAATTGTCAAAAAAATGTTTGACCGTGTATATGAACATCTGTATGAGAAGGAAGGCTGACGTCCATTTTCATGTGTACACATGGGCACCTTGACCCCGACTGTCAGTGAACATGCTCCTAGTATTGTTTTATGACTGGAGCACCACAAGCTCAACACCTGTACAATAAATCACTAACTTAATTGCGTAGGTATCACATAACCCAGCAGGACTTTACTGACATCCACAGAATTACCCATGGTGGAGGGCCTGACATGGGTGGCAGGAGTTGACTCACATGCTTGTCATAGATGGTGCTTCTCAGGTAAGGAAAACATCCATCCATTGTCTGTCGTCTATATAGGCTCGAGACAAAGGGCCCTGAACCCTCTTCTTGGCAACTTCCTCAGACGACCAAGGAATTCGCCAAACTAGCTAAACAAGAGACATAATGTCTCCAACATGTCCTGCATCTGGCCCAGGGCTTCTTCCCAGTAGGTCATGCCTGAAGAAGCTCACCTATAACTCACCTTGGGGCGACTGTGGCTCAGGGGGTTGGGAAGCGTATCTGTAACCGGAAGGTCGCTGGTTCAATCCCCGGGCTCTCTGTCCTGGTCGTTGTGTCCTTGGGCAAGACACTTTACCCTACCGCCTACTGGTGTTGGCCAGAGGGGCTGATGGCGCGATATGGCAGCCTCGCTTCTGTCAGTCTGCCCCAGGGCAGCTGTGGCTACAACCGTAGCTTGCCTCCACCAGTGTGTGAATGTGAGAGTGAATGAATAGTGGCATTGTAAAGCGCTTTGGGTGCCTTGAAAAGCGCTATATAAATCCAATCCATTATTATTATTATAAGCAGTTAAAGAGGCATCTTAGGGAGATACCCGAACCGTCGCTACTTACTCTCATTTTAAGTAAGTAAAGTAAGTTTATTTATATAGCAGCAGTCTGTTTAATAAGAGGTTAAAGTATATATTTTCGAGCTTGCCAATTTAGCGCTCTGTATGTTAATATAAAAATTTTAAAACAAATTCTAATATCAAATGGGAGCCAATTTAAAATGGAGTGGTGTGAGCCTGCTTGCTACAGTGCATTACGCCACTTGCTCTAGCATTTGGTGTGAAAGGGGTGATTTATATTAGCTAGTCAATAGGGATGGGTACCGGTATCGGTTCTGACATAAACGGTAGTAACCAGACCGAAAAGCAGCGCACATTTCGGTGCTTTTTTTTCCTGAGCTGTGATACACTTTAGATTCTAGCCAATCATTTTACGTTTCCGAGGATAGTAGGCGGGTCCAGGTACGCACGTTCTTTTACGCAGAGCTACAGATTAAAAATGCCCAAGGCGAAGCGGTCAAAAGTCTGGCTGTACTTCACAGCAAAATATGCAAACTCAGCAGCCTGCAACAAGTGTTTTAAGCTGATACTGATACTGATACTGTTAAGGAGGTAACACCTCAAATCTGATGAAACACCTGGCGATGCATAGCGGTTTTTTTAAAAGCCGAGAAATGCGGCGTATTTGATAGCTTGCCTCGAGACCTCACACCATGCACATCTACTGCGGGTGTGGTGCCTGTTATCGGACCCGGAGTTAGCAACATCCCCCAAAAACCCGAAGAGTAGAGTCCTGGCCCCTAGCCCTGCCAATGTAGCAGAAATGATGAGGACGATGATGGCAGCAGCAGCCGTTCTTCTCTGCGTGAGTAGCTTAATGTTGTTCGTGTGTAATTTACGTTGAGTAGGCTAACCACGTTATTACATTAATGCATGTAAGGTGAACTAGCAAACATCATCATAGCTACATGCGGCTGTCTTCTTGTTTGATGGCAGATACTCCCTTCACCCTGGCCAAAAAGGCTAAAATGACCAAAGAAAAAGTGGAAAACAGCTAAACATGAGAGGTTTTTGGACAAAGTTTGTGTTTTTTCCATTGTTTAAGCACTGCTTCCAGCCAAGAGTGATACCATATATGCCCCATAGCTGCAGAAAAGGCTAACATTGTTATCTTTTTACAAAAAAACAGCTGAACATGAGAGGTTTTTGGACCAATTTTGTGTTCTCCATTCTTTAAGCACCGGTTTGAGCACTGTTTAAGCACCGGCACCGTTTCAAAAGTACCGGTTTGGCACCGGTATCGGATAAAACCTAAACGATACCCATCCCTACTAGTAAATAAGGTATTACATTTACGTATGTGATAAATGATATGCATGTGCAGTGCTTTTTTTTTTCCTTTTCTTTTTTTTTTAAAGGTAATTATTGGAGCGCTAGTCACTAATCCAGGATAAACAGTCAGCTATGGTGGAAAGGCTATCCAGCTGGTGAGACTTAAAAAACATATAGGAGAATATCATCGGCAAAGAAATTATAAGAAATGCCGGAAAATGATTGAATGACACAGGCTAAAGGAATGACGTAGAAGAGAAATAATTACGGATCAAAGACTAAACTTTGTGGAACTCCACATCAATAATATGTCTTTGTCAGGTTTATTGCTTCTGCTCAAATAAACCTATGGTATAATAACATTTCCCCCTTTCCAAAATAATGTTTTAAAGTAAGTTTAAAATCATGCTGATAATGTTTATTTAAAAAAAGGATAATTTTGCCTTTACGTTCATAAATGATTACCCCTGTCATAGTTAGTATTTACAATGGTTAACCACAGCAAATAGATCCACATATTTGATTTAGCACATATTTTTACACCAGACACCATTTGTGACACGACCTTCCCAGAACCTTTTTTGGCCCCAGTCTTAAAAGACTCCACTGAAGCCTGTTTCATTGTTACTAAACCTTCAAAACTTCATTCAACAGCTGTAAATAATTACCACCTGACCTCTTTACAAACATATTTGGTTTCTTCTATTTCACTAGCTGAGCTAATTTGCTTTGTTGTTATTTTAAACCAGCTTGTAGTGTCTCCGTAGTGTAGTGGTTTACACATTTGTCTAACACATGAAAGATTCCTGCTTCAAGATATGAAGCAGACAGAATTGCCTGGAAGGTTTGCAAACTATATCAACTCAGTTACAGACCAAAGATCTTTTTAAATTATAGCTCTGTAGCTTTGTATACTGTGGCCCTGAGAGGCCAAACGGACTGCAACTTAAGAAAACACCAGCAATAAGATAAACGCTGCAAAAGCACACAAAACACAACGGAAATAGGAAAAACGAAAACAGAAATAGGAATAGGAAAAAAAAAGATTTCCAAAACAACAAGGGAAGTGTTTCTGGGGAGACAATAACCCGACGGACCAGTTGCAGGAACCCAAAACATGTTAAAATGCCAAGTTTTACTGTAGAAATGACGACTTCATGATAACAGCATCGTATGGGAATGTTTTGATAATTCACCCATTATTAAGGATGTATTAAGGAAAAAGTATTGCATGACTAGGGGTGTGGTCACTTGAAATTAAAGGTCGGTGCTGTTTGTCATGACTTTGCTCTTAGGCTGTTTTTCACTTTGTGGACTGTCTCCACTGAGCAAAAGGTGGCGTCACAATGGCTTTATCCATTTAATTTGCTGATAAAGGTTAGTAAGAAAAACACCGTATTGTTGTAGTTACTTAATAAAAGATGCTGTTTCTGGCCAAATGGAAATGACAGAAAAAGAAACCTGTGAGTTTGATTCTGATTGCACAGAGTGGAGGTACACCAGTTCTTGTTTCCATACAGACAGTAGAAAGCATCCAGAAAAAAAATTATGTGAACACTTAAATAAATCAGACCAAAGTAGAGGGTGATATGAGATCATGAAGTTTTATCTCAGCAATCACAGTCCAATCAGTACCATGGGAGTGGGTCAAAGACACTTAAGGAGTGAAGACCAGCTAAAGCCTGCACGATAACATGAGGGGGAACACTGCATCCACTGCACTCATGTTTCTGGCTGTTTTTGCAGACCCCATCCCTTCAGCTCAGAGTGTTCTGAATCGTGGCATGGAGCAACCTTCCAAAAAACAGGAGAAACATTTCAGAAAGTCCCTCTGTTTGGAGCCAAGTGTTAATGCAAACCCTTTGACTCTACAGGAGGCAGTGAGGAGGAGGAGGTGAAACCAACCCAAGCTGAAGAGCAGCACAGGCGAATGATATCACTTCTCTCTTCATTAGTCCAGCTTGCATCTGATCTCACCCTATATTCACAGAGATTGAATATCCACTTTGCATTAAGTCCGAGCACAACACATAATGTCAAAAGTTACTCTTTTAGAAGAAGCTGTTTATATACTCAAGTCTAAAGTGTAAAGAAATTAGCAGAAAAGAGAATCGTTTTTCATCTAAAGTTTCACCCTAACCAAGAAAATTTTGATTTTAAATATATTTTCTATTGTAACAGAAGAGCTAAAGGTTATTCCAAACAATTTGGACAACTTTGGCGTTTCATCTGCTGCCAGAGTTTTCCAGTCAAAATACTGGTAGCACCCACAAAGAGCTTTCTTAGTTTGGTCATGTCAGTATAGACCATATCTGTGAATTGAAGACTTACAGAGAAAAGGGGGACTTCATCGCTGTAACAAGCCACCCACTCCCACTCCCCTCCACTAGTGTGGTTGTTCTTTTTCATGTCAGCTTAATGTTTTGCATTCAACAGCTCTTGGCTGCTGCATTTAAAGCTAGAAAGATCACATGCACTGTCATTTTCAGTAATAGATTTTGCCACTTTATTAAACACACACATCACTATGTTTATCATTACAAAAGAACAGATTTGAATCATTGAAGTGTCCCACAAAGACTTGTGATTAAAATGTAATTGCTTTTTGCAAAATTAGACAAAACTTTTAACTTTATTCAAACTGCAGTTGCCATTTTTTTTGTAGTTGATTATGTCATCTGCAGCTTTTTGGGGGTTTATTTCTTGTTCAGTGGGGAAAATCTACTCTGTTTTGTCTTAGAACAGGTCAATTAAAGTCAGGTTCAATATCTGAAGTGGAAATGCAACAGCAGACGTGATCATCACTGACCAGTAGAAGTTTGATTGTGTTAAACTTCATAATTGAAAAACTGTTTCTTCACAAAGTCCCTTTCATTGAGTGTATTGCTGCCAGCTCCTCTGTAATCAAAAACTCTAGATGAGTAACTGGGCTCTGGTGCATACATCACAACTCTGGTCCAGAGCCAAGGAGAAAAAGTCAAAATTGCCCACTTCATTTCTCGATTGAAGCTCCAGATTTCCTGCAATGTCCTCGATCCATTTTGTTACAGACTTACTGGAGTTTCTGGAGAAGGGCACATTTCCAAATGTTTCTTTTTTCAGTGTATATTAGCATAACAGAGTCCACCAAACACTTTATGATAAACTCCTCGCGAAAAAAGTGGCTTATGTTTTACAGTAATTTTGTGAGAAATGATGAAGTTGGTCTTGACTGCACCGCTACAGCTTGGTAAAAAGCGCTAGTTGCTTTTGCGGATTTCCTTTTTTTTTAAGTTTCAGATGTCAATCTCCATTGTACAACAGTCACGTTGTTGTGTTTCTCTGCATGTTTAGGTTCATAAAGGCAATTCAAGATGTAATCTCTAAACACAGCAATCTGCTCTCCACAAACTAAGGTCATGGCTTTAGCTCTGACTTCACCACATAAATATTGCGAAGTCCATGTTTCATTAAAAACTCTACATACTCATGCTTTTTATTATTTATTGCATGTGTGTGAATTGCAGCGTTAGCAAACTCGCATCTCTCATAAATGTGTTGGCACTGACATCACAAACATCAGACCCAAAACATTCATTGGTAAAACTGTGTTCACTTGCACACATCTACATCCATAAATTTAAAAAAGCAACAACAAAAAAACAGCAGTCATCTTAAAAATAAAAGAAACAAAGTAGTATTGTGATTTACGACAAATTGAGAAAAAAAAACAGGAAGTCATTCTCTTTTGGGGAGTTTATCAAAGAGTGTTCTGTGGTTGAAATGGGACAAACATGATCTATAATATTACTATCCATTTATGTTTATATCCTAATTATCCGGTCGTTAAGTCTGACGTCACTAGCCGTGTCTGGGCCTAAACTCCGCTGCAGGTCCATATATCAAACGATCACTATGGCATTACTGAGAGTTGAAAAACTGTCTAAAGTCTTTCATCTTTAATAAAATGATCAGCGTTCTGCTCTACCAGGTGTAACAATTGAGTTTAACATCCAGGCATCCATGAAAATGGAATTTATGACATTTAACGGAGTTAGAAGTTAGCAGGAAGTTAGCTCGCTAGCTTCTATCTAAATACAATATAGCATGTCCTGACTGCAGGGTTTTGGAAACAAATTAAAACGTACAGCTCTGTTATCACTTCCAACATAAATGAAGACAGAAAACTAAACAGCAGTGACGTTTGTAGGGTTACTGAAGTTTGGCTAGCTGGTATATAATGATGTGCTACGTGACCGCTAGCGACACAGCTATGTTAGCATAATATAAACAAGCTAACTTTTTTTCCACTCGATAAAAGTTAACGTGAGTGTTCTCGGTGGTCAGGAACAAATGTAATCGCATGGCAGGATGCTGTAAAAGAACCAAACTTCAGCCAGGAGAACAACTGAGATAATCCATCCACAATACGAGGTTAGTCATTCATATACTGCTGCATGGGCTGGGCTGTAGTTACATCCTAAGGTTTTAAAAACTGAGCTTAATGAATGATTAGCGGTAATAAAAGCCGAGGGAGGTCAACAGTGATCACTGACTGTTTTAGGAGCTTTTTGAGATTAAATAGAAGAAAATAGAAAACATTAAACATGTTAACAACACAAAAGCCATATTAAACGCAGACTATTTTAGGCCTGGAAGTAGGATTCGTCACGTCATCACTTAACAACCGGATACATTGACCTCAGGCAGGTCGGTCAGAGAGAAACAACTGACTGAATGTGACCCGACTGAATGTACAATGGCCACTTGAATACAATACAGTCAATACAGCTTAGCTTAATGGCTTCTCCATATATCCTAAGAAATGCTATACAGCCATAGCAAAAGTATACGTGAAAAACTAGTGATCAGATATACAAATAAGAGTGATAAATGCCATTCATTTCAAGACAGAAAACTTGGCCAAAAAATTAATAAATAAAATGAAATAAAATTCAATTAAATATACAGACTGTGTGAGTCAATCATATTTGCAGAAAAGTTAAGAAAAAGCAGGATCTGAACATAATTGTTTGCAGCCTTGTTCCAGGTATTTCTTAGTGTTTTCCTCACACCTCAGGAGAGCAGTCACAGCCTAAATCCAATTATAACCATTTTCCAGAAGTCTCAAAGCCCCCATTAAGCTATCAGACCTCATTTGACCCAGGTCACTTAACAAACAGAAGTGTCAGGAGCTGACTGCTTGACTTCCACTTAGGTATTGATAACGATATGATCTCGGCCATTTCTTGGGGTTACTGTAGATGGGTGAAGGGGTGGGCGTCAGGAATAGTCCTTTAATTAATGTTTAAACAGATTAAACAGGCGTCTACAGCCACTTTTCAGATCACAGTGAAATTTTTGAAATGTAAATGAGTTTTAATGACAGCCATACAGAATTTGTAAGGCTTTTGTCTTTTTTTTTCTTGATTGATATGAAACTGACTGTCACCATTTAACAAGATTACCTCATTTCTGCTGTGCAGTGTCGTGCTGAGCTGCCTGGGGGAAGGCTCAGGTAACAACTCCAAGGAAGTACCTGGGGAGCAATGCAGTCAAGCGCCAAATCCAAGCCCAAAAGGGGGGGTGTCTGTTTTGTAGCTGTCTTATCTGACTGATGACATTAAATGAAACTCCTAGATGTACTATTGCAGATATATTTTCACCGCATAAGAAGAAGAGTAATGCACAAAAGTTTTGGAGTTTCTGTGCTGCAGCTGAACAAGAGAATTATTTCATGATCAACTTATCTAAACCTCTTCTAGCCCCTTGTAACACTTTCTCAGGACATCTTACTCTGCACCACATTTTTGTTCTTCTAAACTAGCTGACTCCAATCTCCCATAATGTTAGCCCTAATCCCCCATACATTGATTTACACACTGTCCACACAGCTGCTCTCTGTCTGCACAGAGATCAGAATAATGACTTGTTGTGATTCCTGGATGCAGGTCAAATATTACTGCCTTTCCTGGGGCTGATATAGTGTCTGCCGTTTCAACACTCCTCATTGACCTCATACATGGCAGAAAAATAACAGGATTTCTTCTCTGTGCAGTACATGTGAATTCTGATAAAGTGCAGAGTATTTTCTGAAGTGGCAACTGCAAGCATGCATAAAATTATAGAGCATTTTAACATAGCTCACCTACTGAGAATTTTCAGTAATATTTGAAAATATTATCTTATTGAACTTCTATCTTTTCTTTTATATGGTCTAATGAGGCATGAAGAACTCAAACTCAGGCCTCAGTGACACCCTTCCCACTGTGTTATATCTGTTTAAACAGAGAAGACCACAACTATAAGCCTGGTTTTCGCCCAGGGCTTAAAAAAGCTACTTATTAAAATGACAGGTTTTATACTTCCTTTGAGCTACAGGCTGTATACTCTAAGGTAAAGAAAGTGTACTGTGGTATGGTAAAAAGAAAAAAACTTTACGAGCATGTTTCATAATGTTCCGTTTTCAGGGGGCACCTTTTTCCCCCGTCAACCATTTACAGATGAAAAAGAGAATTCACACTCACATGTTTCATTTCATCGCCATGAGACCGTTGCAGTCTTGAATCTGCAATGTAATCTCCACATGAAAGCTGCAGTTTTTCTCTTTAATCTCTTATCAGCAGTTAAGACCATAATGTACAGATGTATAATTTTATGGCTATAGATGTATAGCTATGAAAACTATACGTCTATCTCTGTGTCAAGCACAAAAGAGCAGATGCGACCTTATATGGGCGACTGATGTTATGCACCAAAATACTGGAATACCAAAAACAGCACATTCTTTCACTGAGATTCAGAGAAATGGCTCTAGTGATCATTACCTTTTCAACTTGAAAAATGATAAGCATTTCCATTTCGACTGGGGAGCGCAATGACCTCTTAAGAAGAGCTATTCAACTGATTAGCACAAACAAAGAATGGCATAAAGACCCTTGTTTGGCATGTGCTCCATACCCATAATTTCAAATCTCTTTCAAATAAAGATGATTGATCTTAGTAAGCTCTAAGTAAAAGAGCTTAGATTCAGGACTCAAAGAAAGAAAAAGTCAATATAGGAAGCAAAGGGAAGTAGCAGAAAAGCACGCAGCTCATTAGAAAATGTTAACTTTAACAGGGGGGCAGGCTGACACTGACTGAATATAAGGGGTAGCAATTATTTTAAAATGGGCTGAACCACTATTGCTATACAGGCTGGACAGAAGGAATCATGGATACAAAAGCACCTCTCAAAAGCTTTAACCTAGCCCTGGATGGATGGATGGATGGATGGACGGACGGACGGACGGACGGATGGATGGACGGATGGATGGGGTTGGTGTATAATCTTTTTGGCAAATATAAACCTGCTCCTGATGAACTTCCAGATTAAACTTTATACAGTTAAAGTCAACAGTTGTTACAGTTTCCAGAAGTCAGTGATAAATGCTTTGACTCACACAGTTGTTTTGAAGTTGGGGTCACTATGAGGTCAACATCACCCTTCACTTTTCCCTTATCCATCGTATCATATTTCTCCTTTTTAGCCTGTTTTAAGTTTATAGTCTCAGAAATGCATTCACAGCATTGTTGCCTACCACTATGCCCACTTCCATGCAACGTCTTTCCTTCTACTGGTCAAATAATCAAATAAACTAGAAAAGGGGTGGAGTACAGGCAGTAGAATTGCTACTGGATAAAGTCATATAGCAAATGCAATTCTTTTTGAGAACACAGGTTTTTTTTTTCTAAGTAGATGGAAGTAGGGCAGGGTGTGGGGTGTAAGAGTTCCTTAAAGGCTACACTGCACATCTGCACTGTGCAGCAGAGGACACACCACTAACAGGAACCAGATTGGCTTTATTGCAAGGTCACGTACTACAATCAGCAGTTAGGCTTGCTCACGCCAAAAGATTAAATTCTGTGTCATACAAGACGTATTCGTACGTCATTGGATGTACGGGAAAATGGCAAAAGGAGTGGTGTACAAAGATTTCACAAGAATGCTGATTTTAATTACAGATTGAGTTTGAAAACAAAGTATTAGCTTAAAGGTCAGGAAACACATTTGTTAGCTGGTCGTATTCACCTGCTGTGAATAATCACTACATGTGGAATGTTTGCACAAATGTCCATGAGACTGTACATTAATCATTACAACACTGACATTCCACTGTAAAACTGAGACAGTTCATGATGCTTCAGCAGCTGCTGGGCTTTTCTGACACTTTCTTAGCTGTGGTTGGTCATGCCTCATGTCACAACTATTGCAAACTCATAAAGAACATCTGCTGTTTGGGACCATGGTGAATTATAATGAAACTAGTTTAATACTATTGTCATTATCATCGTGTTACTGATATGAAACTCACGGCTTCTTTCTTAGGTACACCTTGCTGGTACCAGCTTCTACCTCCTTTTGCCTTCAGAACTGTTAATTTTTCGTGGCATAGATTCAACAAGGTCCTTGAAACATTCCTTTTGGTCCATATTGACAAGATACTATCACACTGCTGCACGTGCATGGTGTTAATCATCTGCTCCACCACTACCTAACGGTGCTCTATTGGATTGAGATCTGGTGACTGTGGACGCAACTCGAGTACAGTGAACTCAATGTCATGTTCAAGAAACTATTTTGAGATTATTTGAAATTTGTGACATTGACCACAGTGGTTTATAGGGATGGACATGGTCAGCAACAATACTCAGGTAGGCTGTGGTATTCAAGTTGTACTCAGTTGGTTCTAATGAGCCTAAATTGTGCCAAAACAGACGTCCTACACAACATTTACGATCAAACACTGATCATGACATTATGACCACGTGCCTAATATTGTGGCAGTCCCTCTTTTGCTATCAAAACAAGCCTAAAACATTGAAGCATGGACTTCACTAGACCCTGAACATGTGCTGTGGTATCTGGCACTAAGAAATTAGCAACAGATCCTGTAAGTCCTGTAAGTTGTGGGGCCTCCATGAATTGGACTTGATTGTTCACCACATTGCCCAGATATTTGATTGGATTGAGAGCTGTGGAATTTGGTCAACACTTCAGGTTGTTGTGCTTCTTTTGTCTTTGTGACAGGGCATATTCATCCTGCTGGAAGAGGCTACAGCTGTCAGGGAATTCAGCTTCCATGAAAGGATGCACATGGTCTCTAACAACGTTTAGGTAGATGGTATGTGTCAAAGTAACATCCAGGTGAATGGCAGGACCCAAGCTTTTCCAGTAGGACAACTTCCATTTCTCTGTGGTCCAGATCCAGAGGGGCAGTGATAGCTCAGTAGGTAGCGGTTGCCCCATGATCGGAAGGTCAGGGGTTCGAATCCCCTGAACAGCTACCCTGAGGTACCCCTGAGCAAGGTACCATCCCCACACGCTGCTCCCCGGGCGCTGCACTAGTGGCTGCCCACTGCTTCACTGAGTGAATGGGTTAAATGCAGAGAAGAATTTCCCCACGGGGATCAATAAAAGTGTACATTATTATCCCTATGCAACCTCATACCCAACAAAGTGCAGTGTGTATTCTGATAATGTCTACCACAACCAGAATGAACTTTTTCAGCAATTTGTGTAACAGTAGCTCATCTGTTGGATCAGAGCATACTGGCCTTCACTCGCCATGTTCCTCACAGTTTCATTAACCAAAGCATTGGACACATTGACCTGAGGAACATCTAATGAAGATTTTACCAGTCACCCCAAGGAAGCCTACAACTGTGCACAACAAATTTCACTGTTTTCACTAAAAATTAAAAAACTCTAAGGGTGGGGGGATGATTTTTATCAGATAAAATCACAATATTTTACAATATACTTTAAATGAATAATAATGCTTATTTGGAATGATTCAGCAATTCCTGTAATGGATCTAAGTTGTGAACTTCCGTGGGTATTTGTTGCACTAAGCAATTTGTGGTTAAAATACAGCTGTTCCCACTCATATGTGGCCACCAGCAGTGCAGTTTAAGCATTTAATCCCCCCTGGTTTCCAGTCACAAACAAGTCCCAAAGCATGAGACAGGAGGTGGGGCCCCACCAGTATCAGACCATGATCTCATAAGAAAGGAAGTGAGATGTGCTAAATGTTCCTAATATTAACTTTATGAAGTCCTGCTGACCAGCAAGTGGAAACAATAGGAGTGGATTTACACCCCGACGACTGACAGTTTATATGTGAGCATATGTGAACAACTCCCCTGTTGTTGGATCTGTGCGCATCCAATATACAACTTTTGCTCACACTGTGGTCTTAAAGCTTTATAAACCTTGTGTGTGTTACAGGATTATTCTGCTGGAAACACACTAAATTGATAGAAAAGTGTTTTACATTGGAAGAGATAATTGCAGAGCAGGGAAGAGTGCGCATTTTTGAGACTTTGTCAATCACCATGACAGAACTGCCAGATTTTTTTTTCTTTTTACAGACAAACACCCTCTTTGAACTGATTGTAATTATTTCAGTGTTTCAGAGATTCTTTGCAATAGGCTGCCATACTGAATATTTAAGGATGCTTGACAGTTGTCTGAGTACCAGCCACCAGTGACCCTGTTACCCTGTCGTGCTTAACACGGATAATAAATCTTTCAGTTCAAGTACAGAGTGCATGCAGATACCAAGTGATGCAGATTTTTTTTCCCCTCAATGAAATAAAGATACTCACAAACACACACTATATTAGCCATCCATATTTAATAAAATTATGTTGCC
Organism: Aulonocara sp. 'chitande type north' Nkhata Bay; assembly: GCF_057382095.1. Lineage (NCBI taxonomy): Eukaryota > Metazoa > Chordata > Actinopteri > Cichliformes > Cichlidae > Aulonocara > Aulonocara sp. 'chitande type north' Nkhata Bay. The sequence continues at coordinate 14,669,792 of NC_141353.1, read as the reverse complement.
ATATGGAAGCACTCTATAAAAAGAGTGCTTTTCCTTACTTTTTTTCAATTTACCATTCAAGCAAAACATAAAGCGGTTTTGTAAATCATGCAGTTAATTTATCCCTCATCACGGAATTTGGCTGTGAAGAAATTGGTATTTTTTTAACTGCTCTCCGGATCAAAAGATCATGGGAAGACTAAAACACAATACTTATACACACTTATTTATGAAATCAGTCGATTTTTAACTCCTTTCACACAAATAGTGTTTGTACAGTGAAAGAATGTGTGAGAAGAGCTGGATTATATGAATAAGTTACCTGACACAGAGGAGTAATCAAAGAAAACTAGCACAAAATCCTCTTTGTGACGGCTAAAGTTCACTCTTTGTGTTGAAGACAGGGGGATTCCCCAACAGTGCTCTCAACTTCAAACATTTATTGACTCAGTCAGTACACCTGTCTGAAGTTCAGCCCCAGCTTTCATCTGAGCAAATCCTTCACACTGCTGATTTCACTCACAGATGTCAGAGGGCTCAGCTGAAGGCACTAATTGCACTGAGAAGCACAGTGAGACCTCTAGCAGTCATTAGATAAAGGGCGACAAAAGACAGAATAAAACTTTATATAAAATCCTGGAAGAGCCTCCTTCATTTCCTTTCAAGCCCCGGCGATCTGTCGAGTTCTACATCTGAAGATCATACTTCAGGTAGATATCATGAACATATGCACTCATGCCAGCTGTGAACTTACCAGGCTCCAAAGTAGGAATGTGCACGATTTACAACCACATCAGAATAAATGAATGCATCAAGATAAAAGAGCCCAAGAGCCAAAAAAATGAGTTTAACTGGGTGACATGTTAACCAGACGTCAGTTTGCGTGATGATATAAATATGAAGCCAGGATCAGTCTTTTTTCTCATTAATCTGCGTGATTGATGCCGCTTTGTTGTGCCATTACCCTGTGGACTCCATTGACTACAGGCTTTTATGAATACGTCACATCCTGCACAAGTATAAGACAAGCTGCATCTCCATGAACTGCTTCCACCAACGATGCATCACCTAATCATCTTATCACTCCCCAAAAGACTAAAAATGGGGCAAAAGAGTAGGTATGTTTGGGATAATGTGGGACACTGTCTGAAACGTTAACAGATTTAACTTGAAAAGTAAAGAAATGGAGGAGGAGGACAAATACAGTACATGGTATTTTACTTGGATGCAAACTTTTTATAAGCTGAAATGGAAGCTCAAGCTTGTTTTATGATAATGGGATAAGTGATAAGTCTATCACACATATGGGAAGTTGAAATGATCATGAAATAATGATAGGAATTATATAAGTACACTGAGCTCGCCACAACTGAATGACAGATATTTGTTTACCTGTGTATTCCATTTATCTATCAGACAAGCTGCTGAGAGTCGTGACTGTTATTCAGACCCGAGTCTGTCTGGTGATCAGTTCTGGGCTTCAGCAGGCAGATTTTTGTAAACTAATGACGATCATTGTTGTCTCAATATGTGTCTTTGGTCAAGCTCTGTAGCAGAGAATGCTGGAAGTTCTCATCACACGACTCGGGGATCAGAAATTCCAGCAGCAGGTCACAGATGCAGTAAAGCAGATGCCTGCAGAAAAACACAGATGTAGGAAAAAGACATCAGGGAAATGACATTCTTAGATTGATGATATAATAGTATAAATATGAAAGGTAAGAGGAGTTTGCAGTTCTATCTGAAACATTAACATTGTGGTTGTACTGTTTAGTGATAATCAGAGACCAGCACTGATACAGTTTCTGTTTCTTGTTAGCTTGCTGTTTGGTTGCTGACTCACTTGTTTATCTGGTGGTCCTGCAAAGACTCCAGCATAGTCTCCAAACTCAGTCTGTACTTCTCATTACCCAGCATGTCAGTGATGAGCTCTGCTCAGACACAAACAGTGAAACATACTGTCAGAAGCTATGAAAATCAGGGCAGCATTTAACAGCAGTAATCTGATTTGAACAGCTGTTATTCACCTGGGAGCAGCTGCATCAGGCAGTCCAAACATTGCTCCTTTGTTTTCTCCTTTTGTGCAGCACTTCGCTCAGGCTGTGGTTGAGCAGGCAGAGTGCCACCGGGCCATACAGCTTCCTGCAGCACTTGTAGGTAAATCACCCAGCAAGGAGCACTGGTAAGGTGGGCGACACCTACATCCAACCATCTGATACAGAAATCAGTTCAATACTTTAGTGAGTGCGTCCATGTTCAGGACATGTGCCAGTGTGTCAAACAGACAGATGGGGAATTAAATGCAAGCTCATGAAAAAGCGGGCTTTAAGCAATTACAGGAGAATGCAAAACATGAACCTTAAGCCAGAAGTGAGGTCCCAGAGGCAGATATCAAGCCAAAAGTTGTGACCAGTATGACCATTTAATGATAGCATAACATTAGGGGTAGGAAAAGCCCATTTCCCACACACCATGTGGTAAAGTGGGTCCAGTAGTTATTTAGTTTAGCAAGTAAAGCACAAAAACCCATAACATTTATGTGTGTGTGCTAAAAAACTCCTGAAAGACAATCGGAGAGAAGATCGTGCACCATTAAAATCCAACTAACCACCACTAACCTGTCCTTGTGCCCTCTAGATCTGGCTGAATGAAGGAAAAATAAATGACTGTAAATATGTCACCTGCTCACAAGATAGACCCCATAGCCAACTGTTGAGGCCTTGCTGTGATTTATTGTAATGAATAAAAATTCAATATTTTTTCCTGGAATGTAAATAACAGAATGACAGTACAAAGACTGCGAACAACCAAAAGGACATCACACAAACTATGGCAGAGAGTAGACAAACACCAGAAAAGTCCTCTAGCAGAGTCACCTGAGGTATAAGTTTTATCAAGTTGAAGTTTCGTGTTCCAGGTAGAGAGAGTGTCAGTCTCCTGATCCCTAACTGGGAGCTGGTTCCACAGGAGAAGAGCCTGATAGTCGAAGGCTCAGCCTCCCATTCTACTTTAAGAAACTCTACCCATACAGTATGATGATCATTCAGGACTTTCTATTCAAAGAGAAGAATTTTGAATTAAGTTGTGGTTTTAACAGGCAGCAAATCAAGAGAAGCTGATATGTTAGCACTCTCACTGTGGCCTTTGAACTGAAGGTTTTTCAGGGAGATTTTACCTGTTTACAGTAACCCACTCTAGAAGTAACAATCTCAAAGTCATTTTTTTGTCTCACTCTCACAGGATGTTTCTAAATTTGACAATATTGCTCAGATGAAGTGAAACAGTCCTAGAGATTTGTTTAATGTGTGAGTTGAGTGACATATCCTGTTCAGAAATGGCTCCAAGATTCGTCACAGTGTTACTCGAGGCCAAGGTAATGCCATCAAGATTAAGTATTTGATTATACTGCTAACATTCTGTCCACATTTGATAACCTGCTTACGATGTGAAATCATCATCAATGTGTGTGGGCAAAACAGAAGCAACTTTGGATTTCTAACTACAAATCCATTCTCTCTTGTTTCTTTTTGTCTTTATCCCACTCTAAAAGTTGGATGTAACAGTGAGACCAAATTCACAACCCAATAGAAACAGATCCAGGTACATTTACTGCAATATTCAAACTGAATACAGGCTGCTGGCCATTGACATGTAGTATCCTTTTGACTTGAAGTCACCTGGAACTGTAGCTGTGCTGTAAACAAATAATGAAGCACAGTTTGACCAGAATAAGAACTAGAATCTTTAACACACTAAGACAATAAAATATTAATGACAAACCAGTGGTAGAAGCATCATAACATCAAGAAAACTGTACAGTTAAAGGATTTTTCTTTTTACATTAAAAAAGAAAAAAATGTTTGATGATCTGAAATGTTTAAGTGTGACAAACATACAAATAAATAGGAAAACGCTTTTTCACACCATTGTCATATAAAAGACTTACTTCCTTCATTCTGTTCATTGACCCCATTGTGGACCACTAAAATGTTGTATACTATGTAGTATATACCTTATTTACTTTATTTACTAAATTTTGGGTTTGTTTTGTTTTTTTGCACTACATTAGACAACATCAAAATAGCGTTGTCAAAAATGACAATAGCGTTGGCATTTTTGTTATTTGTGTTCTGTAATCTTTATAAAAACCTAGAAAAAAACCCCCTCTTAATCTTTGGTATATGGCGAGGCGCTGTGGACATCCAAGTTTGTGATTGTGTAGATTTTTCAAATCAATACCATGGTTGCATCTACTGAAAATCTCTGTGAAGCTTAAATCTCAGTGACCTTGACTTCAAGGTCAGAGGTAAACTTTTCTGAAAATCGGAGGAGTTTCACATTTATAACACAGGTATGTCTACTAGGAGGCTGAAGGGTAGCACTATATATTTATAAACAATCAAAAACAACAATTTATTTCCAATTTGTATGGAACTTATTTCTGTAAACATGGTGTTTTAGGTCGGATTAAAGGACTGATGTGATGGTAAGGTGTCCGCTGCTCTGCTTTGAATATTGGTAGGCTTTTTTAAATTTTCACAAGAATTGCTACTTCCCCTAGAGTTTTGGCCACACCAGCAATCAGAAGATTCCCTATGAGCAAGCATTTAGCGACAGTGGGAAGGAAAAACTCACTTTAAAAAGGAAGAAACCTTCGACAGAACCAGGCTCAGGAAGGGACAGTCATCTGCCGCGACTGGTTGGGGTGGGGGGAGTGAAAATAAAAAAATAAATAAAAAAAAAGCCAAAGTGATAATTATTGGAGCAGCTTAATTAATATTTCCAGTGTAATTTGCTGTTAATATCCTTTTCCAACCCCAGTTTGTGTTTTTATCACTTTTGTCCAGGGTGGAAGATGCCATGCTGGAGATTGACTCTGTATGGTTTTTCAGTGTTGATACTTGGGAACCTGTTGGAGAGGCCAGGGTTGAAAAAGGGATGCCGGAGAACCTGAGAGGGTGTTATCCGCTGGTGTGCATCCAAGGCCAACATCTCTTTAGTTAGGCTGACAAATAAGCGTTGGCCATCTTCTGGTCCTCGTCTAAACAGCATTATTTGTTCGAGGTCATCCAGACGTGTCAGTTTTATGTATCTTGTCTCCAAAGATTCATATCCTGTCTCGTATTTAAATTGTTGAGCGGTCTTAAATGTCCAGCGTTGTTGGTTGTAGTTGTCTTTTGTGAAATAGTCTTCAGTGTACACGCCAGGATCGAGAACATGATCTGGCGGCTGACCCTGAGTTTCTATGATGAATTTCAAAACATCATAATATTTTTTTCCAGGGTAGAGTGGCACCCCTGTACCAAGCTCCACAGCCACCAGCCCCAGAGACCACATGTCACTTGCTTCATTGTAAGGAAGGCCAAGCATAACCTCAGGTGCACTATAACCAACTGTCCCCACACGGTCACCAGGCATCACTGCAGACGCAGGACATGCGAGGCCAAAGTCTATAAGTCTGACTTTGACTGGAGACTCATAGCGATTTACAACCATGATGTTTCCAGGTTTGAGGTCAGCGTGCACTATTCCCACAGAACCCAGGTGGGACAGAGGATTTGTGAGTTGACCTAAAATTGGCCTGACTTCGCTTATAGGGAGACGCCGATTATTCGGGTCCTGTATGTAGTCCCACAGGCATTGGTCTAGGAGTTCAAATTTCAGGCAAACCCGCTCTCCGTCGTGGAAAAAGCCGTTCCATTGAACAATGTTGGCGGCATCTGGATCCAACCTTCTCAGCTGCTCCAGAATTAAAATTTCCAGTTTTGCCTGTTGCAGAATATCAGGGTTGTTCTTGTTCACCTTAATAGCCACAGCTCGGTTGGTTTTGGTATCACGGCATTTGGCTACAATACCAAAGCCCCCTTCTCCAAGGAAAGCCTCTACCTTGTAGTGGTTTCCCAAAATGCTCCCTTTAACTATTCCAAGCTCATTTGAGCGGAAGGATGGGTTAGCAATGACTTATGGCATAAGTCATTGTTGATTTTGTCTTCACTCCTGATTTACTTACAGTGTAAGTAAATCAGGAACAACAGTTCACAAACAGCTGCAGATGCGGAGGAACTCTTACCTCTCGATGAAAGTCCCGAAGAGCAGTCTGATGGCCTTCTGGATGTTCTCAGTGCACAGCCAACTCCACTGATCCTTCATCAGCAAACACAAGATGTTCAAAGCGACATCTGCCACAGCTGTGTCTGCAGCACGCACACGCACATGCACACGCACGCGCGCGCGCGCACACACACACACACACACAAACCCCCATTAATTATACATTAATTATACATTTATTTCAGCACAAGGATGGGAATCTTCACAAATGAATTAAAAAAATATTTGACTACTTGTAAAGGCAGAACACACCATTAGTGGTAGTGGGCAAAAACATGGAGTTACCTTTGTGTTGTTAATAAACAATCAACCAAAATTTTTTTAATGAGAAATATCTATTAATAGATGCTGAGGTCAAGATTTTCCACTGCAAGTAAAAAAAAACATTCTTACTAAATGTGGATTCAAAAAGTCTCCAAAATGTGTTTGTGCCCTATTGCTGCAAATCGTCTACTGCTCAGCTAAAGCCACCACAGACATTGGGTTTTGCTGCACCCATGTGGTAAAACTGTGTCAGTGCATCTTGCCAATGTGGATAAATCTACTTCAGACAAACTCAACCTGTGCCGTGAGTTTTCCCTGAAGTCTTCTTCACATCTTGCTCACACCTCTGCTTGTTCTCTTTCCCATTCAGTCCACATAACAGTGTTTCCTGCTCACCAACAAAATTCTCGAGGTGGGACAGTGACATGCCATTGAGGACCTAGAAAATCAGAATAAGCAAATGATTTCTGAAGAAAATGTCAACGCTCTCCCACATTAGTCTGAAACATGTTTGTGTTGATAGTTCATGAGGAATAATAACTTACAGTGCTGCCTTCACTGAAGCAGTATGTCACTTTAGGATGTAGATCAGGAATGTTGGGTATATTGAAGGCTGGGGAGATTTTGCTTGGGAAAAGCCTCCTGAAGCACAGAACACAAAACAGGAATCCCCGTGTTACAAAAATAAGTGAATTAAATCCAACATGAAAGAAGCTGAGAATTAACTCACCGAATTGATAATAAGGAAGCAAAGTAGATTTGAATGTGTGTGAAGACTGGTATCAGGCAGATAGAGCTCTTACCTGTATTTTCTGTTGTCCATTGTTCTTCCATCAGGATCTCCATCAATGTCCTCTGTTGGGCTGAGGGGTTCTGGATGTGGGAAAGCTGTCTTCAAAGTGTCCAAAGCATTTTCCATCATCTTTCAATCAATCAAACATATGTGAGATAATTAAATTCAAGTTGTAGAAAAAAGAAAGAAAAAGCATCCAGTTTTTGTCTCATTCTGAACATGATTAGCTTCTTGAGTATTTATTCTTCTCTATTTTGTGCGTTCTTGAGTATTACAATGTGGAATTTCTTTACACATTTTCACAAAAGGTCCAACTCCATGCTCAAGAACAAGGCATAAAACTTCTTACTTAACTCTCGCAGGGGAGTAATGGAGTAAATTTCACAAAATGCAACTACTTATTGGTTTAATTTTCTGTTAGCTTGTTCCTACCTTATCAATTCTTGACTTGGCAAAAGGTTTTCTTCCAAAATATGTACAGACACCTGAATTGAGAGCTAGGAACTCCTGCATGTCTTCGTTGTTGGCTATCTCAGGAATGCTGCTTAATTGCTAGAAAACAATAAAAATTATACCACAAGAACAAACGTCAGAACCCTGCAAATGCAAAAGTTATAATCCCAATGCTTACTTTTAGGAAGGCATCCAGCTGGCTTTTACGCACTTCAACCTTCTCACCGTCTGGACTGCTGAATGAGAGATCAGGGAAAATCCTCTTTGGGCCCTTGACATCTGAAATGCAATAAATAAATAAACGTGGCATCTCTTCTTGGACTACTAGGGTTTGGTGATGTCTTAAAGCAGAGGACGATGTCTTACTCTTGATTAATTTCTTCATTTCAGGCTTCTCCTCTAATCGTGTCTGCAAGTTGAGGAACTCGCTGTATCTGCGATTGACAGCGTGACAGGCCGCATGCTGTGGAGTGGCGCTGCCATCACTGGTCGCTGTCTGAAACTGTTAAACAGAAAGAGGGGTGCAGTATGCAATCATCAATAATCCAATTTCATAAGACAGCTTCATTGTACCAGGCTGTGACATGACTGTACCTTTACAGTGTAAAGAATATAGGGATGTATGCCGGTGCCACGCTGGTCTTTTGCGGTGACGGTGCCACCAATTCTGACATTCTGGATGTTCACAGGTGCCACTGCATTGCTGGGGGAATCCAAGTTATAAGAGGGTAAACAAAGCTTTCTTCTAGGGCAACCTGGAGATTTCTCTTCAGCTATGCCTGCTGGCCACTGGGAGTCCACCGGCACCACCACCTTCTGTCCTAGATTTCTCAGTGGACCGAAGCATCCATAGGCTTCAACATCTTTAGAAGTGAGCATGCTGCAGAAGTTGTTTGAAGGACCACACTCGCAAAAGCCTCCTTTCAGATCATCATCCGAGTCAGACTGAGTTAGCGAGTCCAGTGAAATTATTTTGGACTCTGACGAGTTGGAGTGATGGGCAGATGTAAGCGGACAGCAGTTCACTTTGTATGATGTGAGCAGACCTGGGCGGCAGCTTTGAAATTTCCCAGCTGACGCCAAGCTAACCATGCTGCTCAGTGAGGACTCAGTCTGCTCCGTCGTGCTCCGGCTCTCATTCAGGTCATCAAGGTCAGAGGCGCTTTTGCTGGCGAGACCAGCTTGATCGGAAGAAGACAGTGACATGCAGGTGGCCCAGGACTCCTGGTCGATCTGACATTTGTATAGGGGATCTACTGGGAGGTCATCCACGTTGATTTCCTGGTGTGGTTCTCTGCATCTGGTAAGTATGTCTACAATGGTCTGGTTGAGCCAGTCAGGATCGGATATCCTGGTTATGAGCGGTAGCAGCACGTTGCAGGTAATAAGTTCTGTAACCATGTAACCTCCTGTCCTGGTTTCCATCTGTGGGTATGGAACCAGCACGTGTAGTACAAGGTGAACTAGAGCTCTGGAGTAGCTGAGCTCAGCAGCTTTGCTGCTCACAGCTGGATGAGGGGTGTCTACTTCACTGTAGAGCTGCCAGAGGCTCATGCTTCCCTTTTGTGTTGACTGTATCTGTCTTACTGTCATGTAGTTCTGCAGGTGACCCCCGTACACCTCCAGCAACCGCTGAACCATGACCTTTCTGTCCACTCGCCGGGCACGCTCCTTCAGTTCCATCACTGACTCCAGCATCGAATTACGCACCGCACGCTCAAACTCGCCCTCCACCTCGGGCAGCAGAGTGCGATACCACGAGGACACAAAGTCACGCACTGCTTTGTGGACAGCGCTGTGGATCTCATGGTTCAATCTCCACTCGTGCTCAGGTGAATACTGAGGTGGGTTAATGTTGCCAAGAGGCAAGAAGTGCTCCAGGTGGAGAACGCTGTTGGCATCCAGCAGAGCCCGTGACCCAAGCCAACCTCCGAGAACTACCAGGAGACTGGTGAAGACGCAAAGGAGCCAAACATTAACAAGAAGGTGGAAGAGGACGAGCCACACCAGCAGAACTCCGACCCCCAACAGCTTCCCCTGCCCAAGAAAATCCAATAAAGACATTATGATCGGCAGTGGGGATTTGTCCTGTTGAAAAAAAAAATGCATATACTGTTAAATAACAAGCAATAAGAACATTATAGTAATGACTAAATTTCAGTATACCGGTAACTGTTTAATGCAGGGGCGGGGGAACTCCAGGCGTTAAGGGCCGAAGTCCTGCAGGTTTTAGATGTGTCCTCGATCCAACACAGCTGATTTAAATGGCTAAATTACTTCCTCAACATGTCTTTAAATTCTCCAGAGGGTTGCCAATGAACTAATCGTGGGCGATCGTGGCTCAAGAGTTGGCAGTTCGCCTTGTAATCGGAAGGTTGCCGGTTCGGGCCCCGGCTTGGACAGTCTTGGTCGTTGTGTCCTTGGGCAAGACACTTCACCCGTTGCCTACTGGTGGTGGTCAGAGGGCCCAGTGGCGCTAATGTTTGGCAGCCTCGCCTCTGTCAGTGCGCCCCAGGGTGGCTGTGGCTACAATGTAGCTGCCATCACCAGTGTGTGAATGTGTGCGTGAATGGGTGGATGACTGGATATGTAAAGCGCTTTGGGGTCCTTAGGGACTAGTAAAGCGCTATACAAATACAGGCCATTTACCATTTAATCATTTGATTCAGGTGTGTTGACCCAGGGTGAGATCTAAAACCTGCAGGACACCAGCATTTAAGGCCTGGAGTTCCCCATCCCTGGTTTAATGGCTTCAATTCTCACATGATAAAGCCAGCCAGCTACAACTCTCACTCAGATCTATGTTTACACAGTGTTTGTGTCTATGATGGGGCTTTTGCATATCCCTTTATAGGCCTTCCATTAACAAATATATGCATTATAATGTAATCTATTTCCCTCAAGTTTTATTTTACAAATTTCCTTTTTTCATTTGAGACTTTTTTTGTAAATTAAAATCCAAAAAGAGAAAAAAGAAAAGAACTAGGAAGCCTCCACAGAGATAAGCATCTAAATCCTCATAATTAAAACGGTAAAACCGGAATATGCAGGGAATTAGAACAATAATTTAGCATTTTTTTAAGGTGATGTTTTTCTTTGTGTTTTTATAGAAAATTAATAAAACACCACACCTGATATGACATAGGCAGAAGTTGTGTTGCGTTTACTGTAAATGGCCCACAGAATTTGGAGGACGTGTGATTTAATTCAACTGACCATTATACATGTTAAAATTTAGATGGCTTGCAGTGCTGTACTGGATTCAAAACACTGACCCAACAAAATTACAGTTCCAGCAAAATCCCTTCTACTGAGAGACTGTTTTATATTTACTGCCTTCATGAGAATAATAAAAAATGATCAGATAACGTCCGAAGTCATTTGGAAGCAAAAGGTCCATATGACAGCTATAAACCTATTATGTTGTTTGTATGGAGTATAATGTTCTACTCCATTAACTGCCCCGTGACAATGTAATTACGCTTGAATGCACCATCTGTTACAGTATCATGTCAGAGGACTTTCTTCCATGTCAACAGTAAATTGATATAAACTTTAATGGACAGCGAGTATTGCCTGTTGTTGAACTTTTTTCTGCTTTCTATATTTCGCATAACAGTCAAACCTCGAGAGAAATCCAGAGCGTGTTTACAAAAGTACTGTGGGCTAGCAGCAGCTGAGGTCAGAGCAGAGGTCAGTGAAGCTCACCTATTATATGCAGCTAGCCCGTAGCCTACTGACAGTGGATTTCTATTAGTTTAGGCTATGAAGCAGAAAAACACACATTACCTGAAAGGTTAAAGGACTCTCTTTGGACAAATGCAGGTCGTGTTGAATGTCTTCCTGCTCCGGTCTTAATCCTCCAACAAAGATTATCTGGATAGACGCACAGAGCCCATATGGACAGCTCTCTGGCTGCTGGTTGTCTACTTGAGACAGTTAAAGAGCAATACAGTCATCTATGTGCAGCTGAAAACAAATGCTAGCGATAAGTATGCAGATTTTAGAGAATAAAACTATGTGACCATAAATAAATGAACAGACACAAAACAAGCATACAAATGATACACATTTAAGCGCTAGTAGCTGAATTAGCATAAGTTAAATTCCTTTACTCCATTTTTACAGTTCTGCACACTTAAATATTTTAAATTTATTATCTCTACATTTTCTTGATTTAATTGCGTACTTCTGTGTTTTCACCAGTGTTTTCTGCAGAGTAATGAGAGTGATCTGTTTTACAAGTTGACCAAAAACTATATATATAATGTTATAGATACACATAAATGTAGGAATAAAGTGATCGGCAACCCATAACTGTAAAGTAAAGTTTTGGAGTCCTGATTCATATATTCTATATTGTTCTTATTGGTGTATATTAAAGCAATATATTAGTCATGGGAGACATTGGGGGGGGGGGTGTGATGCAGTAAGCACTTTCTTTGTCTGAGCTCCTTAAAACAGAATTTTTATGTAATAAAAACATCAAGGCTTTAGTCCTTAGCCCTTGACCTTCAGGGGGAGTTGCGCTCTCTGAGTGGTCTTGTTTTATGTTTATTATCCTCAATTGCCAACGATATTCTATTACACCTACACTATGTTTTGAATGAGTAGAGGCAAACCTTAACTTGGAGAACAGTTAAGATAAATTGCATTAGCATAGATGCTACTGCCATAGTTTGTCAGTTGCTTGCTGCTAAAAACATTTGGAGGTAAATAAGTTGTCTAAAGTGCTCCTAAAAAGTACTAAGACATTTATCTCTCTTCTACTCATATCTTGGTTGTGCAATATTTAGTGATTTCCCTTCCTGTTTCCTTTAACTCTTTCCCATGTGTCGTCCTTTAGTGTCTCCCTGTAAAGTCAGTCATGTCTGTTTGTTTACTTTTCTTTATGTCAGCTTTGTCTTTGTCTCTGCCTCTTGTTTTATTTTAGTAGCTCCTGTCTTTTGTGCACTATGTTCAGTTTTGCTTCCCCCTCTCTTACTCTTGATTTGTCCCCGCTGTGTCCTCAGCTGTCTCCACTTTCCTAATCACCTTCCTGTGTATTTGATTCTCAGACTTTCCTTGCCTTTGTTCTGCTTCTAGTGGCCTTAGAAACACATTTATAGAGTGGGAGTGGGAGAAGAGGGTTGCATTGACAATCCAACACAATGGGCAGCACATTGAACACTGTGGTCAGTGGTCAGAAACTTGTAAATAACTCATGAAAGAATAAAGTTACGTTGAAACCAAGCACACCATTGTTTTTCTTGTGACATTACCAATAAGTTTGATGTGTCACATGGCCCCTAAGCAAAGATGTTAGACATACAAAATAGAAACCTGGAAAATCACCTGTTAGCACACCACGTGGTTTAAAGCAGGTGTAGCTTATGATTGTATAGGCCTGTATGTAGCTGCTGTTGTAAATGTTTATTCTTTTTTTTCTGCCTACCTTATTTCATAACCTCTGTTTTGTTAGCACCGTGTGTGACTGCAAGCCCAGGCAGGCACAAGTGACTCTCTCCCTCTCTCTTTCACTCTCCCTCTCTCTTTCACTCTCTCTCTCTCTCTCTTATAGCTTACATAACGCAGTTTATCGCTGCAGGCGGCTGTCGCAGCTCCACGCACACTAGTGGGTTTCTGTGGTCTAGCAGGACACGGATATAGAAATCAGGAACTGCATCCACCAGCTGTCATGTCATCTGTGAAGCTCGAGCGTGCAGGTAAGCTTCCTCCTTGTTGTGAATACTGTACAGTAATACAGTTCAGATTGCACAGAACGATGCGCTGCTGGTTTCATAACTTACAGGAAGCTGCACGTTTTACAAGCCACGAGCATTTGAAGCGCACTTGATGAAATCGCATTTATCATATTTGCATCTCTATAAATCAGCTGGACTGTTGAGCGCGGTGATGGGCGGTTGTGACTGTATGTAGAGTAATATCAGTACAGAGTGTTCTTTAAGCCTCACGTTGGCATGTGTGGATTTAATTTCACAGGCCGGTGGATATGAAAAACTCGGCAGGCATTGCACTACCAGAAAACAGAGTAGAACTGAGGCTGTAATCGGAGACTTGGATATCTGCTGCTTAGCTGTTTACAGCACAACCGCCACGTTTATGGGGATTTTGTAACAGCCCGTCTGCTGTAGGCCAAATATAATTAGCCATAACTTATAGCAGAAAATTTCCCTCCACATCAAACTAATCGTTTCAACACCGATTTATTCAAGGTTTTTCTTTAATTTGTCACCCAGTAGTACAGCACTGGGTGTATTTGGATAAACAAGCTTAAAGCGACATGTTTGTCATTGTCTCAAACTCCAGAAATGAAACTTTTGTACATTGTAATTTCTCTGAGTGGATCTCCAGAATATACTGTTGTTTAAACAATCATGTGCTTTTGCTTTTGTAAAAATGAAGCCCTTCCCTGTCAGTAGTGGCAGGGGTGGATGGTAACAGTACAGCTGACTGTTGTGAATAATTTAAGTCATGCGTCTTTAACACTGGAGTCAGAGAAGCAGTTGGTGACTTTTTCACTGAGGATCTGAAGCGGTGGTTAAACGGGGTTCTCCCTAAAGATCTCAGCAGGGCACTGAGCTGTTTATTGTAGCTTTTCTGAAACAAAGGACCACCCTAAACTAGAACAGCAGATTTCAATGTCACTGTTATTTTATACTTTATATTTTATGTTTTAGTAGCTGTGACACTTAAATGAACGACCTTTTAAAGACAAGTAAATGCACACTTGAAAAAGTAATGGCAGGTTTTAAATGTTTCTTAATCAAGGTGAAAGTTGGGGAGTCGTTTATTTTATTTTTATTTTTTTATATCCCCGAGATGCTGACAGAAGGACAAACAGTGTTACGTAAAACTTACCAAGCCAAATGTGTTTAAACTCTGCTCAGAAGCAAAGCTTGGGCAACTAAAGAGCTCTAATGTGGCACAGACCCTGAGTGCTTGTTTTCATTCCTTATTTTTTCTTAATTTATTGAGCTGCATGCAGAACTGCCAGTAAAGTAAAGTTTATACTTGGGTTGCCAGAAATGTTGTTTACAGCAGTTACTAAGTAAAAGGGAAATATTGTCCAACTGTAAGAAGTGTAAAGCAAAAGTTGCACTAAAGAAAGGTAATTTCTGTCCATTCTTTCATTTGGGTTCAGATCAGGCAAAAAATGCCCACAATGGCAAGGTACTGAAGGGGCTGGAGACAATTGCTGCCCTGGTCCGCTCTGTTGAAGAGACCCCTGAGCCAGTAGCTACCAAATTAGAGGGAACCATTCCCTCCTGGATCAATGGCAAACTCCTCCGCAATGGCCCTGGGAAGTTTGAGTTTGGAGAAACACAGTGAGTTATAAAGACCTGCTGCAAAGCACAAAATGAACATTTCTATAACAATGGAGTCGAGCCTTAACATCTGTGTTTCATGACAGCTACAACCATTGGTTTGATGGGATGGCCATGCTGCACCAGTTCAAGATTGAGAGAGGTGAGGTGACGTACATGAGTCGGTTCCTGCAGAGCGATACCTTCAAAAAGAACAGCGAGCGGGACCGGATCATAATGTCTGAGTTTGGCACGCTTGCCATGCCCGACCCCTGTAAAAACTTCTTCCAGCGATTCCTTTCTCGCTTTGAGAAGTTTGGTGAGTAAATAAGACAGTGGGATCAAGTATATGTGTATAATGGATCAAAAAGCAGGTTTTCTGCTGCAGTTAATTTAAAAAAGCAGAAGAGCCACGACAGCTAGAGATAAAATCAAGTTTATAACTTTGCTTTGCTAAATCCTCCTGGGATGGAGCTTCTTAAGTGTTCTGTATATACCCAAGTTTACAGTGGGGAACCAGGGGGAGCATAAAATGTTTTACATTCCCACTGGACCCTCCAGTATAACTACAAACTGTAAATCGTATAGCAGACCAATTTCTTTAAAAGGAGAAAAGCTTTCAGTCCTAAAAAAACATGCCATCCTTTATTTGTCTTTGCTACAGAACCCACAGACAATGCAAGTGTGAGCTTTGTGAAATACAAAGGGGACTACTATGTCAGCACAGAGACAAACTTCATGCACAGAGTGAACCCAGAGACCCTAGAAACTTTAGAGAAGGTAATGTCATTTGTTATGTGCAGTAAACGCATTTCTTTGTCATTGTGTAGTCTGGTATAAACATAGTATACATCCTTATCATTCTGTTGTTTTGCAGGTGGACTGGAGTAAGTTCATTGCAGTAAATGGAGCCACTGCTCACCCCCACTATGATCCAGATGGTACCACCTACAACATGGGCAACTCCTATGGAAGAAGAGGTTTGTTCCTTGAGTCAAGTATCCACACTAAAGTCTGCACAGTTACATGGCTTTTTAAAATTTATTTTTTTATTTTTATTTTTTATCTTGATTTAGAAAAAAAGAAATGAACTGTACTTTGTTGGAAGAAAGGAGGTGCAGCAGTTAGCAGTGTCAAATCACAGCAAGTGTCTGGATTCAAATCCACTGGCCGACTTAGGTCTTTCTGTGGAAAGTGCGTCATCTCTGCCTCTCCAGGCATTCCAGCTTCCTCCCAGAGTCCACAGACATGCACATTAGATTAACTGGGTTGGGTTAATTAGGTTGATTCTAAATTGGCCATAGACATCACTAGTTGTCTGTCTCTGTTATCCTTGCAACAGACTGGCAAACGGTACAGGGCGTACCCTGCCTCTCACACATGACAGTTGGGATAGGCTCCAGCTCCCCCTTCCTCAGCAACTCTGAATTAGATAAGCTGAAGAGGATGGATGGAAAATGGATGGAACAATTTTTTGTAAAACACTTCTCCTTCCAGGAGTCCTCTACAATATCATCAGAGTACCTCCTGAGAAGACGGAAAGCGAAGACACTCTGCAAGGAGCCAAAATCCTCTGTTCTATTGTGCCTGCAAACAAGTCCCATCCCTCCTACTACCACAGCTTTGGTAAGGCAGCACACCAGGGTACCACTCATTATGCTTGTTTTTTTTTTCCATTTGCTACCCTCATCTGCAAAGCTTGGTAATCTTTTTCTTCCTGCTTCCAGCCATGTCTGAGAACTACGTGGTGTTCATCGAGCAGCCAGTCAAGATGGACCTGCTGAAGATAGTCACATGTAAATTAAGAGGGAAGGCTCTGAGTGATGGAATCTACTGGGATCCCAAACAGGAGACAGTCTTCCACCTCGTGAACAAGCACACAGGCGAGGTGAGATGCGATCAGTAGCGGTTTTAGATACAGGCGACACGGGCGGTTGCCCGGGGCGGCATCATGGTGGGGGGCGGCATCACGGGCATCGGCAAAAAAAAAAAAAGAAAATGCTCGTACTCATGCTGCCCCGACGTCAGCAAGCGCATATTGGGTGCGCCTGCTCGCTGCTGAAGTCAAAGTAAACTTTATTGTCATCTCCGCATACAGTCCAGAGACGAGACGACGAGGCTCCAGTTACAGCAGTGCAAGTAAACAAACAATATATATAAGAAGAGTAAGAAAATAAACATACCCTTTAGGACCAGGGATAAAGGGATCAATAACAATTTAAAATTTACAGTTTGATGATTTAAAGTCTCACACACAACCCATTGAAAGGGGAGGGGGGCCAAATAGAGCACATTTCATTCATAATGTTGTAAATCCAAGTCCATTATGTATTCTTGATTTGAATCCTGGGTTGTCTCAGAAATCTCAGAAATGCACCCTAGACAAAGTGAATCTGTGAACTAAGGTGTAGGTGTGTTAGATCATGTTGTGGTGATCCTTGGGTTGAGGGATAGGTGTTCATACTGGAGTGCAAAATTAAAACCACTGGAAGATGGAAAAGAAAAGTTCAAAGCCATCAGGTCCTCAGTTTAGAAAAAAGAGAAAAGAAGAGGAGGAGAAACGAGCAAAAGATACAGGTAAGCAGATGTGTCATTGGATAATGGCAGGTCATCCTGAAACAATCAGAATCAGAATACTTTATTATGTGGGTGATCGTGGCTCAAGAGTTTGGAGTTCGCCTTGTAATCGGTTGCTGGTTCGAGCCCCGGCTTGGACAGTCTTGGTCGTTGTGTCCTTGGGCAAGACACTTCACCTGTTGTCTACTGGTGGTGGTCAGACCACCACCAGTAGGTGGGCCTCTGTCAGTGCGCCCCAGGGCAGCTGTGGCTACAATGTAGCTTGCCATCACCAGTGCATGAATGGGTTGATGCCTGAATGTGTAAAGCGCTTTGGGGTCCTTAGGGACTAGTAAAGCACTATACAAATACAGGCCATTTATTAATCCCTAATCCCCGTTACAGTTGCTCCAAGAAGAAATGGTAAAAGTAGGAACAGTAACAGACTAAAACAATACCTTATGTTACAGAGGGAGTGTTCGCCCAGGGCACCAAACAGGCTAGGACCGCCACTGGATGCGACTGTTAATATATTTTTTTAACTGCACTTCAATATTATATTTATATACAATAACAACTGATGTTCCTGTTGATTGATTATGCAAGAACTAGCAAGCCTGCATGTAATGTAAATGTAAAAAGAGGCAAAGACAGAATCCGTTTAAATTGGGTGTGGATTTGAAACATTGGTTGAATTCCACTCCAGGCCATTAGGGGGCCACCTAGGCTGAAAATGTTCATCTCTGCTTAGCGCCACAAATTTGCAATGACATTGCAGTAGGAAAACTCCCTAGAGTGGCCCCATTTAAAGGGCTACACAGAGAAAACTAGGTGATTCAGAATGTAATGTAACAGATGTAATAAGCATGTTGTGTGTACATATTAAGCTTTTATTACTCCATGTTGATTTTATTTTAAAGTTTTTAACATAATTTGTCTTCTGAATAAGTGATGGTGATGTTGAGGAGTACTGTCCTTAAAGGAGAGTGTCCTTGTAGTTTACAGCGAAATGAAGTACTTGACAGAAATTCTGTAACTGTATACGCTGTACCGCAGGTCAGCTCAGTGAAGTACCACACCAAAGCCTTCTCCACCTTCCATCAAATCAACGCCTTTGAGGAGGATGGATTCTTGATGCTCGATATGTGTTGCTCCGACGACGGCCAAGCCATCAACAACTACCTCATCCAGAACTTGCGTAAATCAGGAGACGCGCTGGATGAGGTCAGTATAATTGCATGAACACATTGTTACAAAATAAATGTAGCAAGAAAAACAGATTTTTTTTTTTTTTTCACTGTACTTAAGTTTTGGCATAATAAATATTTATAACCGGGGAAGACAATATTGGCTTTAAGATAAGATAAGATAACCTTTATTAGTCCCACACGTGGGAAATTTGTTTTGTCACAGCAGGAAGTGGACAGTGCAAAAGTTATGAGGCAAAAATTAGAATACAATAAGAATAAATACAGTACACAACTGTACAGAATAGAATAAAATAAAATACTATATACAGTAGAATAAAATAAAATAAATATACAATAAGATAAAAATAGAATACAAATACAAATACTATATACAACTGAGTAAAAATACAACGATGACAGAAAGGATTATTGCACTTGGTATTATTGCATATGTATGGATGTGTGTGCTTGATCAGTTAAAGTCTTTATTATGGAGTCTGACAGCAGTGGGGAGGAAAGACCTGCGAAATCTCTCCGTCCCACACCGTGGGTGCCGCAGTCTCCCACTGAAGGAGCTGCTCAGTGCTGTCACAGTCTGCTGCATGGGGTGGGAGATGTTGTCCAACAGGGATGACAGCTTAGCCGCCGTTCTCCTGTCACTCACCACCTCCACTGGGTCCAGAGGGCATCCTAGAACAGAGCTGGCCCTTCGGATCACCCTGTTCAGTCTCTTCCTGTCCCCAGCAGAGATGCTGCCGCCCCAGCAGACCACACCATAGAAGATAGCAGAAGCCACAACAGAGTCATAGAAGGTCTTCAGGAGTGGGCACTCCACTCCAAACGACCTGAGTCTCCGCAGCAGGTACAGCCTGCTCTGCCCTTTCCTGTAGAGGGCGTCTGAGTTATGACTCCAGTCCAGTCTATTGTTCAGATGAACACCAAGGTACCTGTAGCTGTCCACAGCCTCAATGTCCATACCTTGGATGTTCAGTGGTTGCAGTGGAGAATGCTTGTGCCTGCGGAAGTCTACCACCAGTTCCTTGGTTTTACTGGCGTTGATCTGGAGGTAGTTCAGCTGGCACCAGTCCACAAAGTCTTGGGTCAGACCTCTGTACTCCTTGTCGTCCCCATCAGTGATGAGGCCGACTATTGCAGAGTCATCGGCTTTGCTAATTTACTAAATAATTTAGTGAGAAAGCTATTCAGTGTTAGCTTTATGGATTTCAGTCTGTTCAGATTTGAATTAACCAAATATCTAAAATGTGCAAATATTGTTCCTCTCAGGTGTACAACACCTTGTGCAGGGTTTTCCCTCGGCGTTTTGTTCTGCCACTGCATGTGACCAATGAAACCCCAAAAGACCAGAACCTGAACACTCGACCCTGCAGCAATGCATCGTGTGTCAAAATCGGTGACGACAAGGTGAGTTGACTTCTTGCTCATGCCTTCATTTACAGTTCACCTGTAGCACACATGCTGGAGGCAGTAACCAGAAATGAGTTGTCTTGACAACTCATACAGTGTTGTACAAGTCAACAAGCAGGCAGTGAAAATATTAAGCTTCTTATTTTGAAATTAATCTAAGTGGCAGAAGTAAAGCGTTCCCTTGAGTAGAAATGTTAACGCCACACTACGGTATGAACAGATGCAGAAAATTAAGTTAACAAAATGAGTACTAGGTTTTTGGGAGGGGGTTGAAACGCATAAAAAAGGCTTTTCATAAAATTAGAAAAGCCTGCTTAAAAGTAACCGCTACATTTGTAAAACTACTGATTAGTGAATTTGGGATATTTAGACTGATGGGTAACATCAGCACAAAATCTATTCTGTTATCTTAAGAGATGTTTCTGTAGTGATTTTTATCATTTTTGCAGTTTGTGTAGTTTTTGACCTGTGTGTATGGAAGTTTACATAATTTCTAGTATGTTAGAACAAATGTATGGCAATCAGAGTTCACATAACTAGGTTGCAGAAACATGAGTCCAGTTAAAGGTGAAGCTCATGGTTACAGAGCTCGCACGCTCGACTGACCTTAGGTGGTAGTTCATCCTCTTTTTCAATAGGTGTTCTGCCAGCACGAGGATCTCCACGGAGAAGACCTCCATGAGTACGGTGGCCTGGAGTTCCCGCAGATCAACTACGCCAGATGTAACACACATCCGTACCGTTATTTCTACGGCTGTGGCTTCAGACATCTGGTGGGAGACTCTCTGCTCAAGATGGACCTGAAGGACAAGACATTCAAGGTCTGTATGATACTGTGCAAAGGGCTCCACCTCATTTAAACATGAGAGACGATGAGAGAGCGTTAGTGAATTTGATCACATTCACTGCTGTTATACTGTGTAAATTATTAGTTAACATAATTTAAATGGTATATTGGTTTATTGCTAGCCCTTAGTTTAGTGTTAGCCCTGCGACAGACTGGCGACCTGTCCAGGGTGTACCCTGCCTCTCGCCCTATGACAGCTGGGATAGGCTCCAGCGCCCCCCGCGACCCTGAAAAGGATAAGCGGAAGCGAATGGATGGATGGATGGTTTATTGCAGCTTCTTTCTGGTTAATATCAACTGTCTTCCTACACTGCTGCAGACAGTTGTCTATACATTCAACTACATCTGGGCTGTCACAGTAAAAGCTCATGATCTTTCAGAGTTAAAGTTTTATGTATTGTTACTTAGTAAAAAATATTTAAAACTAGGCAAAACGATGCCTCAGATGAACTACACGTGAAATATTAAACCATTACTCTTGTTAAACGTAACTTGGCCAAAAATGTAGAAGTAACATTGGGAAAAATTAACTACATCCTGACTGCTTCCATAGCAACTGTGATTATCAGTGTGAGCAATTTGCTGCTCTGGGAGCATTCAGGTGTGTGTGTGTGTGTGTGTGTGTGTGTGTGTGTGTGTGTGTGCGCGCGTGCGCGTGTGTGTGCGCGTGTGCGCGTGCGCGTGCGCGCCAGACTGGAACTGAGCCAGTAGTTGAAGAAGCAAAATTAAGATGCGAACAAGAGCAACTTTAAAATGTGGAGTTAAATTGAAAAAACACTGACACTTGTGAAAATGATCATCCACAGGTCTGGTACCAGAAGGGTTTCTACCCCTCAGAGCCTGTGTTTGTGCCGTCACCTGATGCTGTGGAGGAAGATGATGGTGTCATCCTCTCGGTGGTTCTCACCCCGTCACAGGTAAGAGTCTCGGCTGCACAGACGTAGCAAATACATCTACCTAATGTGCTGAACCTTGTTGTGTCTCATGACGTTATCAGAGGTTTATGGTTTCCTGAATTTGAGGTACCAGCATGTCTGCAAGTCCGCCTAAGCTTGATTCCTTTCCGCTTCAAATTCTTTAATCAGCTGGACACGATCTATCATAAATATTCATGTGGGTGACGAGCAGAGTCATAAATATTCATTGCTGAATTTACGCGAGTGAATTTTTGGAATTTAAAAACAGAACTTTCTAAAGCCTTCAAGATTAATGGCAGAAAGTGCACTTGCTGGCTACATTAATGGTGTCAGTAAAAGATTTTCTGAGTAACGTAAGATTTTTTTTTTCTTTCCCAAAAATGGTGTTCTACTACATCCCAGTGTCCGTCTTCCTGACAGCACATTGGGCAGCCTGAATCAAAACTGAGCATTATGCTATTGTGTCCATCTCCCCTATAGCAAATGTCAATTGTTCATTTGCCCGTCTGTTTATTTTAAAATCCTAATCAGTTTTAATTACCCCTGAAACACTGGATGAGGACCCTTTTATTATTCTTTTGTACACACAATGCGTTCTGGTCCTTGAATTTAAGCAAAGCTGCTATTCTAAAGACATGCACACCTCTCAAGCATACCTCCACCTGGTGTACTGAACCTAAGTGAAGTCTTTCACTATGTGGTGGTGTGTAGAGAAGTGTGATTTGTTTTGTGTGTGTTAACGCCATCAATCGTTTCTCTCCAGGATAAAGGGACCTTCCTCCTGATTTTGGATGCCAAGACTTTTGAAGAGCTAGGAAGAGCCTATGTGCCTATTAACATGGCTTATGGCTTCCACGGTACCTTCAGTGCCGCTGCATAAACTTCTTGTTTTTTAGACTCCCCATGATTCATGGGCCATGAATACAACGCATCAATAAGCATTAGCCAGTTATATATCAGATGGTACTGAGTTGCTGCTGCTTTTTATGCTTAACATATATACTGTCTACAGATATTCACTACAGGTGAGGATCACCAGACATTATGTTATCACCATATTTCACTGACAATACAAGCAGTGTGCTGAGTATTACAATAACCGGATTTATCATATCCAGTAAGATTATGTTATCTCTCTTTAGTAGTTTGCTGCAAATAGACGTTGGAGGTTGCTGTCCCATTTTTACTCTAATGACTGAGCTGTTAGCTTGTTCTGAATTAGGAGGTAGGTAGCTTTGTCAAGTGAAGTGTGATCAGTGTTGGATGGATTTTCGACTGGTAGGACTTGTAGGGTACAGTTGAAAGTAAATCTGTGGTCACCCAAGTGCCAAAATGTTTTTTTTAAAAGAAATTTATTCCAAAAATTTTTACAAATCTGACTTTTGTACTGTTTTTTTTTAAATATAATTTTTTAATTAAAGTTTCAACATTAACACTTTTCAGAGGTGAAGTGTCTGGATTCTTTTCACACACTGAATCAGTCAAAACACATGGTTGAGAATAATGTACATAAGTACGATTCCTCACATCAAATATTCTTTTACAGTCTTTTACTGGCAAGTGGTACATTTAAGGCCCCAGGTTTTATAAAGTCAACATGTGTTGCTAATTATAACAATTTGTATAGCAATCAAATTTGCATCCTTGACATTAATATAGATATTAATCGTTAATTTGTTATTACCTTTGTTCAGATTACTTGTTTCACAGTATACATTAAGCCCATAAATAGACTAAGTGTCACACAAATCACTTAAACTAAACAGACCCTATTTTACATAACAATGGGGTCTTTTTAATTGAGAATTGAAAATTGTATTAAAACTAAGTGGCATTTCTTTACCATACAGTTTTTAATTCTGTTAACTTCTGCTCCACTGTAGGGAAAAACATAACTCTTAATCCACAATTTGACAGCTTTTAATTTCCAAATTACTCTTTTGTGTTACAATAAAACATGCTACATGTTTAAACATTTAAAAGACACATCGAGGTCTCCAGCTCCTCAAAAGTAAGGATTGTCTTTAAATAAATGAATAAAACACAATTCCATTAGTGATGGTATAAACCTAAATTTTTTTTTACAAGGGCTCAACTAGAAGGCTAAAAAAAAAAAATTGGTGCTAATAAAATAATTTTAGGCTAGGCTAGGAAATGGTTTTACTGTGTAGAGAATTTATTAGAGGTCCTCTCTAAACTATGACTCAATAGAGGCTATTTTTCAAAAACCGATTAAACTCTCTGCACTTACACTAGAAGATGAATTTGAAAACCCATGAATGAAAAAGCTCTACACAGTTGTAACTGAGGTGTGGCTTTTTGGAGGGTTTTTTTGGTTTCTTTGCTGTTTATAAGAGATCCACACATCATCCACTAGAGGTCAGCATGTGATGACATTTACCTTCCTTCAGTCACGTTCTGGATCTGCAGAGTTGGAACAACGACTCAGTACCTGACCAGGATTTATTTAAATTAATTTATAAATTAAGAAAAAAGTTGTATACCACTTTGTGTCGTGTGTGTTTTGTAACCATGTTCGCTTTCTGTATTGTAAACCTTGTGAACTGCAAGGCTGTTTTCAGCTTTGCGATTGTGAATCGTAACGGACCCATTTTCTGTCTCATACAACAGTCTGAACAAAGGGGTGAGGCAGGGGCAACGTCTCTGGAGGAGGTGGGCTCAACATGGCCACACGGGCTATAAGAGGGATCAAACCTGTGACCCTGTGACAGTGGGACAATCTGTAACTGCCAGCCCACCCTGCCACTTCAAAAACACACTGCAAACAGTGGAGGAGCCCGGCATTGAACTTCACAGGGGTTATTTCCAAATCTGTGACCTTAACAACTGTATTTATAGGACACTTGGAAAAGAGTGCCTCTTTGAGGGGAAAAAAAAAGATAAGATAAAAAAAAAAAAAAAAGGGTAGAACTTTTTTTTAAGGAGGGGAAAAAAGGGATTTCAAACAGACTATTATCGAAACTGTGGATTAAAGCAGAGTAACTCAAGCTTCACTTTTCAGTCTGCGTGTGTGGCCAGAGAACAGATGCGCATTTTCATAGAGGATTGTACAAAGGGGAAAAGGAGAAAAGGAAAAGAAAAAAACTGTTCCCAACAGCCGGTTAAAGCAACAGGACCCAAAACTACACCTCCAAATGTAGAAGTTTGGGGGGCGGGGTTCTCTAACTAGCTTTTAAAGTTTTGGGATGCTTTTGTAGGACAGAACATGCATTTTTAATATCTGCAGGAGGGCTGCAGATGGCACTTTGTTACAACAATGGTGATTCAAAAAAAACTTTAACAACAACGCTGCGGCTGATCAAACCTTCAATCAGTGCTCATCACTGGTGTGTTGTTTTGGTATTGTTTTATCTAAATAGAAAAGTTAGTGACTAGAATAACGACGGCACTAAATAAATTAGAATTATGTGATTTATTTTTACATCCACCCTGTTTAGTCAGAACAGCTCAGGGATCAACTGTTTCAGATTTCTTTTCTGCAGGAAAAACGTGCTGGCAGATACAGCTGCTGTCTTTCCTGTAGCAAATCCTCATATTAATCAGTTCAGTTAATCAACTTTCTCCTCAAAGTATCCTGCTGTCTTTTCAACACACAGCAGACACTCGCAATAGAAATGTATACCTAAAGATTCTCGCTGAACTCATCTCAGTCTTTTACAGCACAAACATTAAGCAGACAGCAAGTAACATGAACGACTGTGCTCATATGCACTACCCACTGTTTGATTTGCTGCTACAAAGCAGCGGGTTCTGTGGAAGCAGAATAATGTCTATTGAAGCAGCCGGTAGAGTCTCGGGTCACGAATTGTGATTTTCCTGGCAGGAAAGCGGTTTGTGATCAGTCGTGGCATAAAAAGCACAACATTTATTTTTAGCTTGTTTTTTGATGGTGATATGAATAACTCTAAAAAGCTGCTGCCTTTTGTATAAAATCACAAATGTGTGAAGCCAGACACCCCTGAGAACAGTGCTGCTGCAGTCTTCTCAGGAGGGTTACTATGTTATAGAGAAGCTGGATTTTAGTCTGGATATTGTTGTATTATATACAGCAGACTACAGAATGACTACAGAGTGTAATAATGTAAATATAGTTTAACTGCATGTATTACCATTTTGTTTTTTGGGCTTTAAAAAAAATTACTTTGACTAGAAGATGAGCCCTTAATGTGCATTATTGCAATACATTGGTTGTGATAAATTTTGCAGGTTATGCAGGCAACATGAGTTTCTAGTTTAAGCTCCACCTGACCAACAAAGTCCAATATTCTTTTTTTTTTTAATCTTTGGTCTACTCTTCACGTCTTTGTGTTTCTATCATTTAGTCTTCAGTAAGTACTCGTGCTTTGCGGTGAGTTTTTTGTCCATCAATGGCTAAAAGCAGCATCTGGAATCAATGCAGAAAGCAGTGAGGTTGAACTGAAAGAGCAAAGTTGCCATTTGGGAAACCAAAACAATGTGCTGAAAGAGACTAAAAATCCCAGAGTTCAGGAGAACTGACAGACATCACACCAACAATCCTCATTGATCTTTAAGCTGTTAAATACATAGAAAGTCACTATGCAGGATCGTTGTAACTGTTTGCTTTGTACCAACCACAAACTCACTCACAAAATACATATATATAAATATGCTGTGATTTACCATAAATATTTCACTCATAAAAATTAACCATGGCAACATCATAGAGAAAAAGAGCGTCTCCCAGTGTGTTTTGATACGTTTTCCCTACACATGAAAATTCAAATTTGGCACTTTCGCCCAACCACACGATTGTTTTCATGTGTTTTGATGGAGCTCGGCCCAGTCGGACATTGGGTAAAGATGGATGCTACATTAGCTCAACAAACACGCCCAGCAAACATTTTGATAGTGAATGTCACTGTTCTCTTAGTCGAAATATAGAAATGAAAGTGGTAAATGGGCTGTTTTGTTATAAAATGCTTTTCTACTCTATGGGAGCCCTCGGAGAGCCTCATTCATACAAAAACATATGTACAAATATTTCTCTACACCTGAGTGCTTTCAATCTTCCATTTACACACATTCATACTCTGATGAATGCATCAGAAAGCAACCTGGGGTTCAGTATCTTGCCCAAGGATACTCTGGCATGCAGACTGGAGCAGGAAGGGATTGAACCACCAAACGTCCTTAGGGGATGACTGACTCTACCCCCTGAGCTTAAGCCATCCTTGAGCTTAATGGACTTTCAATCAAGTTTACAAGAATTGTAATTGTTTCATCAAATGTGAAAAGATAAAATTCTCACTTGAGCAAAGAGCAAATGTGTGCAAAGCAAAACCATCGCGATGGAGATTTAAACCGATGACCTCTCACTTCTTAGTCAACTTAGCGAGCCAACGCACACCACACCACAGATTTATAATGTTGACGTGGAGCAGAGAGATTGCTCAAGCAGCCAATGAAACAGAATGTCCATGTAAATATATGTAAATGCAAAAACACATGAGGGTCTGACTGGGATGTTACTGTACATGAAAACAACATCAGCGTCTGTCAGTCTGTTTACGCGCAATAAATAAAACTAAGGAGGGATGTCAGTGAAGCGGTGGGGACACGCCCACACAGCTCTGAGCAGGGGTCTAATCAGTGAAAGTGAAAACGCCTGTGTAACTGTACCGTGTTCGCGCTTTTAAATCTACATAAACCTGCAATGATCTAAAGGGGACTAATTTCTGGTGTGCAAAAGGAGGCTGCAGGAGGCTATTTAACAGAAGGAGTAGGAACTACATGTGATGCTTAAAAAAAACAGACTACAATTACTGCTTTGTGGTTGCGCACCTTTGTAAACCCATCAAGCTGCAGACTCATAATATCGTAGGAGTCTGAAAGGTGGGCACAAAGATTACTGTAACCAATTTAATATCTAAAATATGGCCCCAATCTGCCTTTTTATGTCGATATCACATCGTATCAATCGCATCGTTTGTGTGACTTTTTTTCTTTTCTTTTCTTTTGAGTTATGAGACCACAGTGACCTCGGAGCACAATTCTAATAAGTTCATTCTTGAGTCAAAGCGAGAGTTTGTGCCAAATGTGAAAAAAATTCCCTTAAGCTGTTAAAGACAAGCTATGTTCAGGAGACCGGGTCAGACGTAAGGACACAGAAAACGCACAAAACATAATAAATATGGCGTTACTTGTGCGTTGTTTAGCTTACACAAAAAAACAAAAGGAAATTTGATTTAAAAAAATGACGCCATTATGTTTATGTATGTCTGCCTGTGCAGGTGTAGCTCATGAGAATCTTCAGCTCCAGGAAGGCTGAGTAAGAATTTAGTAGTAAATGGTCATTTTCATTGGATTATTATGACAGCGTTTCATACAAATGTCTAACAGAATAACATATTGAAATGATAACTCAAGGTCAACTTTGCTGTTACATCATATTTTTCTGCAAATAATACACTTTCCCTGGCGTTCAGCTCCATAACTCAGCAGCAGAAGGATACATAAAGTACGTATTTCACATTTTGCAGGTTACTGAGTTAACTCGGAGGCTGAATGAAATTTCCAACAGCTGCGGTATCTTTAATATGTCTTTATGAAGGATAAATAGGGTGTGAATAATAAAAGTAATAGTATCTGAGTTTCTATGAAGCTGCTTTGATTTCAGGATGCCGGTATATGAAAAGTTATTTATCATTTATTTAGCATTTCAGTTACTACAAAATGTAAGTAAGACAGTATTTATTTCACTTTGAAAAAGCTGTTGTTGTGTTAAGGTTAAGCAAGTCTTGGAGATAAATGTGCCTACCATGGAAAAAAAGTTTCAAGAATTTATTTGAAAAAGTACAGAGAATTCGAACTTACTGACCCTGTCATTGAAAAGAAAAAAGTATTTTTTTCCACCTGTCACGTTAAAAGAAACCCCCCACACACAAGATATTTCCCGACAGATTTGTTTTGAGATGCACGTCATATTAACAACTGTACAGTGTGTTCCCAATTCGTAACAACCGTCTTTTGAGGAGCATCTGACTGCTGAAACAGAGTTAAGTTTTTCACTTCTGCTCCTCCTTTGTGCTGCATTCTCATGATAATCACGCACAGGTGAGGAACCCTATTTCCAGTCTAGTCTGTTTTCAGTTCATTAGTACAGTGAGTGTGCTGTGTATGTGTGCCTGTGAACACTACTCAGAATCAAGAGCATCCTTTGACCTCAGAGCACTGTGTATGATTTGTCAGCCTGGCAGTTCCCTGGCATGCGTGTTCTGTGGACTTGCACACAAAAAGCAAATACCCGTACACTAAACCCCTGCTGCAGTGTTTTCAATACATCCAGCCTGATTCACGTTAACCCATAAAACATGTCTGACATATTAATCAGGTCTGCATGTGGGGGTAGCTCTACTATTGCGCTGCTGCTCAGGGCAGGGCTCTCATTGGGCCATCTTACGCATCCTAGCGGCCAATAAGAGAAGGCTGATTCTCTCCTCTCCTAGCAACAAGACTCCTTCTCTGCGAGCGAAGCAACCAGCAAACTGACACCTATAATTTTACAATATGAATAATTGTAACTTTACAGTGTTGCAGAAGAAGCAGAGGAGCACGAGTCTGTCCCTTTCCACATCGAGGGAACATCTTTGTTTTCTTCCTTCCTGCCTTTTCCTCCCTCTCCCTCCTCTTCTCCATCTTGGCTGCAGCCATGCCTCTGAGTGAATTCAGGCAGCTCCCATCTTACCATCTTAAAGGAACAGCCCTGAATATTTTTTCTTTTTCTTTTTTGTTTTTTTCTTTCTCTTCAAGGGCATTGTGGGTAATGGTCTGTACTTGTTGACCTCACAGCGCTGAATGGCGGGGCCTCTCTCAGGAGGGAAGGAATACCTTGGCACAGAGCTATCTTTTCCCTGAGACACTACCAACCTCTCAGCTATGAGCTTCTCTTTCTGTGCAGATGTTCCAGCTACAGCTCGGCTCGTTTAAAGAGTTTCAACAGAAAACAGAATAATAAAGGCAGCTGAATATGTTCATGCAGTATTACTACAGAACAGATAAAAGACAGGAGCAAATTCTGTCATGTCAGATGAAAACGAAGAAAATGTTTGGCCTAATTGAAGGATTGCTGTACTCTTTAATGACTTGGCTGCGGTTCTTGCACAGCACCTGTTGCCAGGCTACAGCAGTGCACGTGTCCGACCCCTGACCCCAAATGCATTCCTGTCCTTGCCCCTCTGGGAGTTAGGGAGAGCAGAGCACATGTTACATGTCTGCACAGCAGCCTGAAACAACCAGAAATGACTTGAATTTTTCAGCTATCGTATGACTTGTTATGGGCTGCAGTTTGCTGTGCTAGAGAGAAAAAGCTGTCTTTTTCCCCCCATGCATGCTAACTCAGTCTTTGTGTATTCAAATTAGGCTCGAAAGCTGCAGGGCTGAATACCTGAAGAGAAATGCCCGCACTCAAAAGTGTCATGGCTGTGTGAAATTTGACATGTGGCAATTATAGCAACAGTCCGACCTTACACTTGCTAGACTTCTCAAATTTAGCAGAACAATATCTCATGGTCATTATAGGTCAATTGGGGTGGGATGCGGAAAGTGTCTGGCGTGTTGAGATGAAGATGATTAAGTACCCATTTGACCTCGTGTCCTTTTCAGCATCTTCGGTCGAGTATCTAAATTGTCAAACAGCAGGGAAAAAATCCCCCACGGAGCTCGTTTCCCCCAGTTTCAATGAAGACGGACAAGAAGAAAGCACTCGCTCTTTGAAGTGCGTTCCCTCCGTCTTGCTTCTGCCCCACCTTCTGTCCAGTGGAGCAAACCGTTGGAGTAGGAGTTGCTCTAACAGACAACCAGAGTTTAACCTTAGGTGACCCTTGCTCTCATCAGGCCCGCCCTCTTCTGGAGGAATGCTGCTGATGGGAGTTTTTAATATTCCCCGGCCCTGTGTGTCCTCAAATGTGGCGGTGCGGCATTAACACAAGCTGACACCACAGATTAGCCACAGACATCAGGAATGCTGCGGCCTTTTTGTGCCACGTGGATTTTGGCCAAAAGAGCCTTTGGTTGCAATGGCCACAAAGACCTGCGAAAAACAAGTCCATGACAGAAACACGGAGACTCCTCAGTGAGGCTGTCTCGCGATTCGCTAGCCATCAAGGTACAAACCTGCGGTCGGTTTCTGTGCAAAGGTAAGACTGCACAAGCGCCAAATCGAACGTGCACTTCTGACAGTCAAGATCACAGTGGGTTTACATGTAGTTTGGCTAATTTTGGTTCACTTGAAATGACTTGCTTCTGTTTCTATTTAGACGTAGACATCGGAAGCTTCTGAACATCTGGATACAATGTGGAATCCATTCATCACCTGTAATTTCTGTACGCATAAACTGCTATTACTTTAATTCATATTGCTCATGCTGGTATCCCACCTTTCCTCTCAGCAGTCTTACCCTCTGCACGGATAATTCCTTTATCCTCATCCTCAGCAGGGGATTGGATTATTTGATGCTTAGAGATAGTATTTCATAACGGAGGTATTTTACTGCACGCGGGTCGTGTTTCGAAAGTTCTTGAAGGATCACATTTATACTTTTTCATCTTCACATACCATTTGAGCTAAGTTCTGCGTGACATGGGGCCATAAAACCTTTCTCCCTGTTATTGTAGGATCCTTACTTTACAATATAAATCATCTTCAGACAACTGTTGGTGTGATTTGACACTATATAAATAAAACTGTGTCGAACTAAAAAATAACAGAGTTTAGGTCAAACGAACGACCAGACTCATTGTCTCACTAACTGTTTGCTTGTTGAGCTGTTGTAAAAGCATGTGTGATAAAATGTCTTTAGCAAAGGTTTTAGCAATTTGGAAAAATTTCCTCAGGTGGTAGCGCGCATCTTACTTGCCATCCAGAGACTGTGTGTCACAGCTGTGAAGCACGTGACACCAACACAACAGTTAAGCAGGCCACAGAGAAAGCTCCTAAAGTCTGACTAGCTACTCCGACACAGAGTCAGAGCAATGGGTAATCTGTTTGTATTGCTATAAATCTGACCTGGCTGTATGAACAATATTACAACCAATATCCTGAAAAATCATAAAAATTATTTGAGAAATATACACCAAACCCCTGATATCCGAGCCTTCTGTAAATAAAACAACACTTTAAAGGTTACACTGCTTCTGTGTTAATCTCTAGTCCCCTCGCGCTGTGCTTGCATCTTCTCTATTGTAAATGCTAGATGAATGAAAGACGCCTGTTGGAGTGAAAGTTTGTTCTGTGCGACATTCACCAACGCACTTCTTTTAATTTCAGATTGCACACAACTAAATTCCTTGATTTTATTCAGTGGCCTGCAAATAAAAGCAGACTGAGTTAAAAAAAAAATAGGTTACATTATCAAAATGATGAACCAGGTTTTTATCCAGGCAGATATTTCAACCTTGGTTACGTTTGAATTGGATGCTTATATCAGGCTCCCATTCTGCTCAGCGAGACCTTTTTAAAGAGAGAAACAGATATATTGTGTGAGGGAGAGGCGAGTTGTTTTCAGACACCTTACTTTATCATAGCATTTATTTTACACGTTTATATGGCAACGTTGAGGTTGTAGTCATGCACACAGCTTTCTCTTTTCTGCTGTTTTTAACTAGGACTGTATACGCAAGATGGATGTAGCCACAGTGGCATCACTGCTAACTAGCAGCTTCGTTAATTTGCTTAGGTTTTAGTGCAAAACACAGATGCAGATATCTAATGATTGAATCAAATACAAATAAAAAAAAGGAGAAATACACTCACCAAACCTCATGCACAAATTTCTTCAATTGCTGCACTGCACAGCAAACTGCATTAACTGTCATAATTCTGTTAAAAAAAATCCATAGGTAATAACAACACATGTTTATTTATCTTATAAGCGAGGGACTGTATATCTCTACTCTCATATTTTCAGTGCAAACAGCCATTCCTCTAATTTTCAGCTAACAATCCTGAAGTGGGAGTTGTAAAAATAAATAAATAAATAAAAATAAAATAACTGTACAGTGATTATGAAGGGGAAAATTAGCTACAGTGAAAGCATTTTGTATCATCTTTTAAGTTGGGCCGATTAGTTTTTGGTACTTTTAGCTTGCTTTGAATGTCTTGGCAGCAGATATTTCAATATGTTGCTTTCTACTATAATTAACAACAAGTTTTTGCAATTGTTTTTTAAAAATTGATATCAAGGTGTTCAGTAGGGTTAAAAATTAAATTAAAGAACCCTGTTTAGGGGCGTTTTGAAAGAAAAATGAGAAAACTAAATTTTGAGACCACATCTGTGGGTTTTGTTTGGCTATTTTCAGTTTTCTGTTGAGATTTTTTGGTTTATTTTAAAGTTTCCTTTATTTCTGTAATTATAGTAAGGATTTTTTTAAATGGTCGTGCTTATTGTCTCTAGTTTCTGCTTAATCTCTCGACTCCATTTAGTTTTTAGTTCTTGTTTCTTTTGTAAGTGTTAGTTTGGTCTAGCCTCCATGGTGTCATCCTGCGCCTTGTTGTCAAGTCTTTCTCTGTATTGCATGCTTCACCTTTTAGTTAGCTCCTGATTTATTCTGTTAGTCCTCCGTCTCTTGTGCCTCGCCATTAATCTTTCATCACTTGTTGTTGTCTTAATTAGTTTCAGGTGTGTCTCATTACTGTGGTGTTTCCAATCTCGTGATTACCTACTTTATCTATTTAAAGCCTCGGTTTTCGTGAGTTCTTTGATGAGTCATACGATGTTCTTCTCTGCTGTCTCTTGTTTGTGTGCTGAGGAATTTGTTCTTTATTTGATTTTTTTGCTGCCTTTTGGATTACCTGCATCACCTCAATAAAGCTTTCTTTTTGTTTATAAAGTCTGCTTCAGAAGCTTGAATTTGGGTCTACAACCTACAACCCTTGATGCCAGTGGTTACCAGTAAAACTAACGTTTACTCAGTGAGTAAACAGAATTTGTGGCTGCAGAGAGGACATTTCACCATGGAATGAGACAACTGCAGTAGCTAAATGGTTTACTTTTTCCCATTTTGTTTGTATTTGAATAAAATAAATGTTTGCATAGCTCACTAAATGGCTTTTAGAACAGCTAGACTAGTACTGAACAAGCAAAAAGAAATGAAAAATGAAAAAGGCGCTGGCAGCACACCAAACATTAAACGTACCGTTGGAAAGACTGCAGGGCAGAGGGGAGTAAAGGGGAATGTGAACCAGTTAGAACCAATATCCACTTGAGATTGTTTTTCCCCTGTCAACATTAAATATGAAGGTGTGAAAGGAGAATAATTCACTAGCTGAAACAAACAGGCAGCAGATTTGACTGTCATGATTTCATTGTTTAAACTCTTTGAGGTTGACGAAGGTAAAAGCAGAAACATTTACAATTACAGTGGGGCAAAAAAGTATTTAGTCAGCCACCGATTGTGCAAGTTCCCCCACTTAAAATGATGACAGAGGTCAGTAATTTGCACCAGAGGTACACTTCAACTGTGAGAGACAGAATGTGAAAAAAAAATCCATGAATTCACATGGTAGGATTTGTAAAGAATTTATTCGTAAATCAGGGTGGAAAATAAGTATTTGGTCACCTCAAACAAGGAAAATCTCTGGCTCTCACAGACCTGTAACGTCTGCTGTAAGAAGCTTTTCTGTCCCCCACTCGTTACCTGTATGAATGGCACCTGTTTGAACTCATCATCTGTATAAAAGACACCTGTCCACAGCCTCAAACAGTCAGACTCCAAACTCCGCCATGGCCAAGACCAAAGAGCTTTCGAAGGACACCAGGAAAAGTATTGTAGACCTGCACCAGACTGGGAAGAGTGAATCTACAATAGGCAAGCAGCTTGGTGTGAAAAAATCAACTGTGGGAGCAATCATCAGAAAATGGAAGACATACAAGACCACTGATAATCTCCCTCGATCTGGGGCTCCATGCAAGATCTCATCCCGTGGGGTCAAAATGATCATGAGAACGGTGAGCAAAGATCCCAGAACCACACGGGGGGACCTGGTGAATGACCTGCAGAGAGCTGGGACCAAAGTAACAAAGGTCACCATCAGTAACACACTACAACGGCAGGGAATCAAATCCCGCAGTGCCAGACGTGTTCCGCTGCTGAAGCCAGTGCATGTCCAGGCCCGTCTGAAGTTTGCCAGAGAGCACATGGATGATACAGCAGAGGATTGGGAGAATGTCATGTGGTCAGATGAAACCAAAGTAGAACTTTTTGGTATAAACTCAACTCGTCGTGTTTGGAGGAAGAAGAATACTGAGTTGCATCCCAAGAACACCATACCTACTGTGAAGCATGGGGGTGGAAACATCATGCTATGGGGCTGTTTTTCTGCCAAGGGGACAGGACGACTGATCCGTGTTAAGGACAGAATGAATGGGGCCATGTATCGTGAGATTTTGAGCCAAAACCTCCTTCCATCAGTGAGAACTTTGAAGATGAAACGCGGCTGGGTCTTCCAACATGACAATGATCCAAAACACACCGCCCGGGCAACAAAGGAGTGGCTCCGTAAGAAGCATTTGAAAGTCCTGGAGTGGCCTAGCCAGTCTCCAGACCTCAACCCCATAGAAAATCTGTGGCGGGAGTTGAAAGTCCGTGTTGCTCGGCGACAGCCCCAAAACATCACTGCTCTCGAGAAGATCTGCATGGAGGAATGGGCCAAAATACCAGCTACTGTGTGTGCAAACCTGGTAAAGACCTATAGTAAACGTTTGACCTCTGTTATTGCCAACAAAGGTTATGTTACAAAGTATTGAGTTGTATTTTTGTTATTGACCAAATACTTATTTTCCACCCTGATTTACGAATAAATTCTTTACAAATCCTACCATGTGGATTCATGGATTTTTTTTCACATTCTGTCTCTCACAGTTGAAGTGTACCTCTGGTGCAAATTACTGACCTCTGTCATCATTTTAGGTGGGGGAACTTGCACAATCGGTGGCTGACTAAATACTTTTTTGCCCCACTGTAAGTGTTGACCAGTGTTTATTAATATTATAAATTATTATGAACTAATCTTTATGTATAATCTACTTTTGGTTTTATAAAAAAACAAAACCACACACTGTTGCCGCACAGTAAGAAGGTGGGTTCTCTCCCATTACTCCGGCTTCCTCCCACCGTCCAAAGACGTGCAGCTTGTGGGGATAGGTTAATTGGTTAATCCAAATTGCCCATAGGTGTGAATGCAGGAGTGAATGTGAGTGCGACTGGTTGTCTGTCCCTGTGTGTTAGCCCTACGACAGACTGGCGACCTGTCCAGGGTGTACCCCGCCTCTCGCCCTATGACAGCTGGGATAGGCTCCAGCGCCCCCCGCGACCCTGAAAAAAAAAGGATAAGCGGAAGCGAATGGATGGTTTTATAAAGTATTGGAGATATATTTTCATTTGTTTGTGTAACTGATATTAAATGATGCTTATAAATGTGTCTGAAGCGGATGTTTTCTTAACTTAGAAATAAATCATCTGTTTTTTTGCCAGGTCCTAAAATTCAGTAAATAACATCTCAGACCCAAAAAATAAATGAATAAAAATGCAAAAGGAGTGAAAACAACTAAGCAGACCTAATGAGTCAGCCTAACAACCTTTAGCAGTAATAATTTGAAGTAATCATTTTCTATGAGTTTCTCTCTCTCACACTCTCCTTTACAGCATTACTTCAGTTCACTGAGGATTGTGGCCAGTTCATTTATGCACAGCACTCTCAAGGGCTCGCCACACCATTTCAATTTGGTTGACATCTGGACTTTGACTGAGCTGCAACACCTGATTCTTTTCTGTTTCAGCCTTTCTTTTGCAGATTTGCTGGTGTTGGGATCTGTATGCATCTGTATGGGACTGGGATCATTGTCTTGTTGCATGACCCAGTTTTGGCCAAGCTGTAGCTGTCGGACAGATGGCCTCACGTTTGAGTTTAACGGTTGAGAGTCGATATGAGGTCTTTGCTGCGTTTGGTTTTCACCAAACATGGCACTGTGCATTATGCCCAAACATCTCCACTTCGGAGAAATACACTGTTGCAAATTAAAGCTGTACTGCAATGTTCTTTTCAAAGAGAAGTCTTTCTTCTGACAACATTTCCAAACAAGCCATACTTTTCAGTCTTTATCTGATTGTAATGTCATGAACTTTAACATTTAATATGTTAACTAAGGCTTGGAGAGTCTGAGATGTAGCTCTGAAGGTTTTTTGCAATTTCTCAGAGCACTGCACAATCTGACCTTTGGCTAAATTTGCATGCACATCCACTTCTTTGCTGTTATTTTTTTCAAAGTTTGCTTTTTCTTGTATTCACATTATATGTATCCATAATCATATTGGGCCTAGCGAATAGTGTGTGTATAGAAATGTTCTTAACCTGTCCAAGAAATAACTGTACAAGCGAAATTATCACTGGATTTATAAAATGTGTACACTGGTAAAGTTTGTTCTTACCACCATGCTTATGTTGGTCAGTCAGAATCAATCTAAATCAACAGGTAATCTAAGGAGCTTGGAAAGAAAAGCGACTGGACTTCTCTAAGTTTATTGAAGACGTTTTACCTCTCATCCAAGAAGCTTCTTCAATTCTAGGACCGAATGGTGGACAGTCCCAGGTATTTAAGCCCTAGTTGTTCCTTAAGAGAGTCGTTTACCCACTATTGATCATGTTCCTCATCACATGAGCCAAGATGTGAAAAAGGGTGTGGGTCATTATCAGCAGAGGTTTCATGTGAAACCATTGTGAGGCCTTGTCTCATCATATCATGTGACCTACAGAGATCAACTGACACAAGGTGTGAGTGGGCGTTACAGCATCAGGGAAGGGGTCTCAAAACTGGACTGTAGGTGGCTGACAGTTGGTGTCTTAACCCACCGTCTCTGTTCAAAGATGGCCGTTCACAGTGGACATAAGCTGTGTCCCAAAACGTCGGCTGCATCCTTCGGAGGACCCGGCCTTTGCGGGGGTCTGAAAACGATGAAGCCGGGAGTCCGCTGCTCTCGCCGGCTCGAGTGACCATTGAACCCCTGGCTTGCTATCGAGCTGGTGGGTAACAGACATCTCCGAAAACGTTGGCGCACTTTGGCAAATATGCGATGTCTTGATAAACCAAGCAGATATTTGTAATTTACACGGCTACTTTCTGGCCTGAAAATATGTTAAAAGTTTATTTTGTGACGCAGAAAGATTAATAAGACTAATTTTAAAACTTAGTAGCGGCCGCCATTGTTGGCAGCTGAAACTTGGCTGGGCTGCGCTATGAATTCTGGGATATGGTGGGCCACGAAGGACACACCCGACACATCCTTCAAATTCGGGGAAATGAAGGACGCATTTGTCGGCCGCATTCGAAGGAGTCGACGAATTGGGACAGCCTTCGTCGCCTGGCCGTGACGTAATCAGCCTTCAAATGCGGCCTCCGGAGGATGCAGCCGACGTTTTGGGACACAGCTATAGATGGCTTCTTTCCATTTGTCTTCTCAGTCCAAAATGTAGACACTGGCATCCTCAAAAGAGTGACCTTTGACCTTTAGATGCAAATGTACAGCTGTAGTGTTGTCCTGTCGAGGTGGCTCTTCTGTGTTGTGCCATGCGTTTATCAAGTGGCTGTTTGGTTTCTCCAATGTCTGAGCACTCCTCGCTACACAAACCTGCTAAATAAGGAATGACAATGTTGTTGTGTTTGTCCTTCTGTTTCTCCCCAGCTGGTGTCTGACCTTCTTTGCTGATTTGATGAAAGCCCAATTAGGATAACCACATGTTTTAAGAGCTTTCTTTGCATTTGTGCGTTCCCTCTTTTTCTTTTCTGGCTTAGAGGGAACATTTTCTGCCCGGTGTTGTAGGGTCCTGATTACTCCAGGATTTTGTTCCAGAAGGTGGTGGGAGTCAAAGAGTAGGTACTGGCCCATGTGTGGGGGGCTTCAGGTAAACTTCACACTGCACAGTCCAGAAATGACAAACTCTTATCCTTTGTATCTTCCCTGGTGAACTTTATGTTTCTATCCACAAAGTTGATGTGAACAGTGAAGGCTTCCACTTCTTGGGTTTTGATTTTGACCCAAGTGTCATCCACATATCTGTACCAGTGACTTTGAAGAAGCATAAATGAGTCCAGTTGCTTTTCTTTCCAAGCTCATTTGATTACCATGACCTGTATGACTGAGAACCTACACAGACTAAATCAACAGGCTTGTGACAATCTGGATAATTTCCATTCGTCTATATAATGAAACATGTTTACTTAAGTGGAAAAAACCATAAAGTTGTTGTATGAGCAGGAAATAGGAGAAAGTCTGGCTAAAGAGAAAAAAACAATAGTGTCTGAGAACAAAGCCAGAAAAATCACATCGCAGCTAATGACAGTGAGACCAGACTCATTTTGAAGTTGCATTGCCACAGATCAGCTTCATTTATGTGGGATAAAACTATCCAGGCTGTTTAAGGTGCAAGCAATGAGTGAAAAACACTGTTGGATCCTGAAGGAATGTGTTCTGTCGCTTGTATCAATTACATTAACTTAACAAATCAGATCAGATAGGCCCAGCAGCCCAAAGGAGGTAAAATGTCAAGCTGACTGTAAAGATGGGCTTAGGAAGAGTTTACCTCAGAGTCCTCAGTCCTTACTCCAAAATAAGAAGAAAAAGGGAAGGGAGGGGCGGGGGGATCACATGCAGGCCCCAGTCTCATTTCTATGGCAACCTGAATGCTATTATAGCACCTTGCCATTCATTATGAAAGGGCTTCAGTTGGTGAGCAAGATGGGGTGGGGAGCGGGACAGATAGTGCAATGCTGCATTTTCCTTGCTCACAGCCAGAAAACAGGAGGAAAAGTAATAAACCTGTAAAAGCAAAAACTGCAACACGCAGCATAGAGCTGAAAAGTTTACCATTAACGACAAAAACATGACTATTAATGCAAAATGGCCAGTGACTGAATGGGTGCTAAAAATTCCACCATGACTTGAATTGATATCTGGGTTGCAAATTGGGTTTAAAACCAGTAACTAAATAGTCTGAAAAGAAGCATCTCAAACCTAAAATAGGTCATAACAGCAAAGACAGTAATTATCATGGAGGATGCTGTTAGCGGCTTCAGGTGGAAATGTTCTCCATTTTGCCAGCCTCGTTGTCTTTTCATCTTTTTTTCTTCCGCTTTCAGAAGGGTCTACAGCATGTTGAAATGTGAAAAATGCTTTAACATATTAAAATGATCTTATTTATGTATATTTTAACCAAAATTACAATGTCAGTGATTTGGCTTGAAACTTTACTTTTTGATAAAACTTACAGTTAAGGCTGGTGTAGGTGACCCGGAATCCTCCCGTAACAAATAAGTAAACATGAAAGCAAACCACAAGTGAAAGTTGTCTCAGATGAGAGTCAAACTCTGCTTTCCTGGTCAAAGGTGAGGTGGATTTGTTTTTAGCACTACTCCTATATGTTGTTTCAGGGTTGTGTCAGATTTTAAAAAGAGCCGATATAATCGGTTTGACAGAGGACTTGTTGAGTAGTCAAGACCCTAGGAAGCAAACTGTGCTTTTCTAAAGCGCTGACGCATGTTGATGCACGTCGACACCTGAAAGCAAGGCAGCAATGTCAATGATCCACAGTCTGCTCACTGCGTGAGACAGCTCGAAAAGTAGTGAGTAACAGGATCTTGATCATAGTTTAGATTTTTAAAGTACTAAACCAGCATTATCAAAGGAAAACACTGCTCACAAAATAAAATGTCTTATATAATATATTTAATCCATGATAATACATAGTTTATATAGTAATACCTTAAATATCCTTTGACTATTACTGCATGCAACTGTGATCCACAGGCTCAGCACATGGACACAATGACCACAGCCAATATACAACATGAAGTAAATGTTATTAATTTATTTTTCATTTTTAATGCTCTTAAATAGCAAAAATAGTTTTATTTTATTCATGACATAAATGAAAACATAGTTACTCCTCACACCAGTTTGGTAAGTGGGGAACATTTTCCTTCCACTCAGGTGACCACAGTTCGAATAGCAGGATTTCACTGAACCACAAGCAAAAATACATCCTTTAGCCAAAGTTAGCAAAAACGATACCGAGCCCAAACTCTTTAAAGATAATTTGACTTGTTTAAACTCTACATGTAACTGAATACCGTGTGCTTGTGTAGGTCGTTAGTATAATCCATTAAGCCTACCTCAGTGTGGGGGAGCAAACTGCCCCTAATGAGTCCACATAAATAAAGTGCTAATGAAAGTGAAATAAGTCTAACTGCACTCAACAAATAGCCCACCTGCCATATCTCTGTTTGCAGGCACAGAAAGGTGGGCAAAGTTGTGTACTGTATTTATTCTTATTGTATTCTAATTTTTGCCTCATAACTTTTGCACTGTCCACTTCCTGCTGTGACAAAACAAATTTCCCACGTGTGGGACTAATAAAGGTTATCTTATCTTATCTTATCTTAAATGAGGCAGTTATTTGTGAAAGGACAATCTAAAGTAAGTCTTTACGATTCAGTAGGTTGCGAGTTTAGTTAAATACATTTCAGTTCTGGGAGCAGCGCTGCTGTTGCTAACTGTGAGAATATTTAGCGGGGTTAGTGTGACAGTGCATTAGCAGCCCGAGTCCATTCTCTGCGTCCCCAGAGAGACCAGAGCGGGCATATTAACATTCTCCTCAGAGGGCCACAGGATCTGCCTTCAATGCCGTCTGACTCCAAACAAAAGACGGTGCGTGTGTGTGCGTGTGTGTGCGTGTTTGAGTGTGAGACGCAGACAGGCTGGGAGTGTGCATGTGTAACTGTGTGCAAGACGAGACAAAAAGGAGGGAGAAAGAACAAGAGAAAACCGTCTATAGGAGGAGGAGGTAAGTTTCAGTATATATTTACCATTGCTGGGTGTCTATAGTTTAATAATGTAACCACACTGCGTGCTGCAAATCAATGTGCAAGGAATATTTTCTGGTAAACAAGTCCTCTTTTGAACTTGTTTCTTTTCTCCAAGTTTAAAAAGATTAATTTCCGTAACATCTACAAATGAAGGACAAAATTGAAGATATCGATATAATGACCTCGCTTATATTTATGTTTTATTTATTTTTGACCAATCATTAAATCCACAACATTCACAACAACCTCTCAGACTCTTAAGCTTTTCTTTATTTTTTATTTTTGAGCAAAACTTTATATATATATATATAAAAAAACTAGAATTAGTTGCTATGCAAACTGTAACCAGGTGAATCATAAGCAACACCTCTTACTCATATACCGTTTCTATTTTTATTTAGGCACTTGTGTTTATGTAATGTTTTTTGATGTCTGTTTTTTTCAAACCTGGAACATGTATTGCTTTTATATACAAGCTGTAATATGTGAGTGGGCTTCCTTAAATTTAATTACATGGTATATGCCGGCGATGGTTTCTGGCATCATCGCTTCATACAGTACCAACTGTAGGCCACTGACTTCCTATGCATAACTCAACCATCTGGCCTTCATCACTCAGTGCCTGAAATCTTTCTGCATTCCATGTGCAAACTGCACCATGTCATGCAATCTATGTCTACTCTGCTGCTGTGAAGATAATTCACTGCAGTCTACCAGGAAAGACTAGTCTCTTCTCTTATTCATGACTGCAATATGTAAGTAATGCAGCAAATCACTAGCTTTGCAGTTGTTTAATCGCAAGCCAAAATACTGGAACACAGGACACTTTTTAAAAAAATGCAGACAGGTACACTGAAGGATATGAATATCGGCACAAACTTTAATGGAAATCCATCCAGTATTTGGTGACTTATGAATTTTAAAACCACATACACCTGTACATCATTGTGCTGGTAGCACTAGAGGAGAAAGTTAGGGATTGCCTGCAGATGCATCTTCTGGGAGAACAATGAATGTCAAAACCTTTTGGTTTTTGGTTGGTTCCTCACTGAAAATGAGGAAACATTGTATTCTGGGAGAAACAAAGTCTCAAGTATGGGTCCTCTGGGTAAGGAAATGGCACTTGTTAGCAGATTATCCTGTTTTCCAAAGATTTTGCATTTATTTCTGAAGGAGCAATTAAATGTGAACACCTGACAAAGGACGTTTGTGATTTCTACTTTATTTACTTTTGACAGCTGTCCATTATATATATGTAACAAGAAGGTGGGCCCAGATACACCTGTAACTCTTTTTAAGAAGTCATGCTTTGACAGAAATAGAAGAAGAATGAATAGTTCATGTCACGTGCACAAACCTTGGGATTCTACACCCATTCCCAGCTGGGATTTACATACTTTTTGGACTGCAATTCTGGGAAATGGTGTAACGGATTCCAGGACAGTTGATATGGAATAATAAAGAATGCAACATCTTTGCATTCGACACTCAGTAAGTATGCTCCACAAACTCTCCACTGAAGGCTACAAATGGGGAAAAAAAGAACAAATGAGGCGCTCATTGTTGACCCTGAATGATCAACGTCCTCCGCTCTTGTCCAAAAAGAAATTCTTCCAATCGTTAACTGCTTACGTCATTACTCAAGCCGGAGAGTTGAGGGCTTTATTTCTGTTAACTGGATCATAAAAACATAGCAGGACAACTCCCAGGCTGATGAAGGCTCACTTTGGATTATAATGAATTATTTCATTGGACAGGCTCTCTGAACTTGTATTGTGATGTTCCAGTATGGAGCTTACCTTCCAGTAAGAAATTCATATTTGCTCTTATGTGCTTTCTGCATAAATTGGACTTTTTGACAGTGAATAATTCCTCTAAATGGGATTTAATCATGCAGCCATTCTTAGCTGATGGACTGCAAGTGTTCTGTATTAGCCACGTGATAGACTGGTAAT
The DNA here is from genome assembly GCF_057382095.1 of Aulonocara sp. 'chitande type north' Nkhata Bay. NCBI lineage: Eukaryota > Metazoa > Chordata > Actinopteri > Cichliformes > Cichlidae > Aulonocara > Aulonocara sp. 'chitande type north' Nkhata Bay. The sequence continues at coordinate 14,626,100 of NC_141353.1, read as the reverse complement.
GAGTCCACAGTATATCCTGCATTTTGCCTAAAGATGACTTGGACGGACGGATTTAAAATGCAGCAATATTGCTTCGGTATTGTTTCAGCGATCTGCTCTGAAGTCTCTGAAACTCCAACTGAATTTGAAATTTTAAACTAGATTAATAACATTCATGAAAACTATCAGTTGACTATTGTTTGCTTTTAATCATCAATTCAAAGTTAACTCTGCGTGAGACCTAGTAGCTCGATAAACTACGAATTCTTTGCTCTCTACGTAATACGCTGTTACTTGGTGTTTCTAATGATTCCGTCCTTACACAATGAGGACAACAAGCAATGTCAGCATTGATTATAGTCAACCATGATGCAGACGATTTAACTTTCTCGGCCAATCTCAGTCTGACTGAGTATGAATTTCACTCCCTGATAACAAGACGCGTAAACAAACAACTGCAGAAACGCAGAAGCATTAATATCCGAAGGTTTCAGAAATCAGACTGCCCGCAAATGATTCCTGACAAAGTATTAAAAGTACAAATTTTAGACGATCGGCATTTATAGGCCACACGTGTTCAGACAGCTCATCTGCCATCGAGAGCAACTAGGGGTTCAGTGTCCTGCCCAAACCTGCTCCACCACCTGCTCCACCACCTGAGCTCTCTGAATAGGCCAGAACTGCTGGTTCTGTAACTGTAACCGCCCCCAACTTATAACGAGCGTTCGTTCGACTGCATTTAAGCACCTAAAGATGGCGGACTGTGTATAAAAGTGGCCAAAATTATTCAACGTCATATTTCTGTCCAATATTTAAAGTATGAACGTTAATTGCATCTTGATCATTTCTATCTCATTCTAATTGTACCCTGTATTTCATAGGAATATCAGCAGTGATTTAAACTCTTCTTCTTTTTTACATTTTCTTCCTTGTTATACATAATAAATATTACTGTGATTTGCATACCTCTTGTAACCCGCTGTCCCACTCAGCTGGTGGGGCAAAGGGTGATCTTCACTGACCTGATGAAGGTAATCATAAGATAAAGGCTGAGAGCATTTTAACCCTGAAGCAAAGCAGCCTTTGACCTTATAAATACAGTATCACTGCAAAGCTACAGTACATGCATACCCAGAAGCAAGTAAAGTAAAACTGGCAACCTCCGATGCATGGATGTATTCTCCAGGGACAGCTTGTTTTCTTCACCGTCTTTATGATTTCATTAGCATGGTGTCTTCTTGGCATATAGTCTTAGAGGATTGAAGACCTTCTGAACTCACTGCTGTATCACTGTGGCCTCCACCTACACACTTCCACTTGTTTTGCACCAAAGCACAGTTAAATGCAGGAATAAGATTTCCATAAGCTGGAATATACTTGCTGTGTTTGTATCCCGCTCTCCTTCTAATGCCCATGTTTTAACCTCATACTGTGAGTACAACAAAAATAATTCAAGGTAGAGTGCACACTTTTTAAATTATTTATGACTTCACTGTAACTTATTTATATTTGCTGGAAAATTATCTATTAGTTAATCTAATTGCGTTGAGACATGTGAAAGTCGTGTCCTCTGAGTCATTCTGAGCATGTGCAAAGCCTGCTCTCTGCACATATGGTTAAACAGCACAGTTTCTGCCAAACAGAATTAGGAAGACTTTCTTACCGACGCTTGATTCCTCTCTTTCTCTCTCACTCCCCTCCTTTCTCTTTCCCACCCTCTCTTTACAGCACACAAGCTCACAAAGATAGCATATACAGTATATGTGCTCAGGCATATGGGCTCTGGAGAGAAATATATACACAGAATAAGGGACAGATTGTGGTTATTGATTTTCTTCGACGGGAGCAATTTTCTTAAATCCTGCGAAGAAGACATGCCACTTTGAATCATTTGTAAATTTGTAAAATAACATTTCACTTATTTTTACTTGTTTTAATGGTGTACGGCATGTCAAGTCCTTAGCTAAATCTACATCGGGCATAGTGTGTGTTACAATGGTACAGATCTTACTGATGGTTTGAGAGATGCTGACAACACCGTCTGCAGCATCCAATCTGTGGCAGCTATTAAAGAAACACCCAGATAAAAGTTCCAGGTGCTTCTGTGCAGCAACGACATGCGTCCGGTAGCTGGTGCGCAGCACTGCGTTGTGACAAAGCTGCGCACAAACAGGAGTGGCATGGAAACAACCGCAGGCTGAGTTTGATGATTTGGTTTGAGTGCAGCAAAGGCAGGCAGACCAGTAGCACAGGCAGTAACAAGATGGCGGCGGTGTGCAGCAGCGAGTGTAGCAAGCTCTGTCCAGGGAGAGAAGAGACAGAAAGACATAAGCGTAACCTACTCAGGGCACGTAAGTGAAAAGTATAACAGTGATTTGGAGCCAGCCTGTTCCACAGGGTGGGGTGGGGCGGGCAGAGCGGCACCAGCACCTACAGGAGCACTCATAGGTAGAGGGGGGTGCGAGAACAATGGAATGGCTGCCTCCCAGACAGAGCTGCCGTACTGCAGTGATGAAGGAACAGGAAGAGGGGGGGGGGAGAGGAATGGCACAGGAGGTAGACACACCTGCTCCTGCTGCTGTTGGAGCAGCTAGTGTAACAACCAGCAGACAAAGAGTAAGCTGAATTCAAGTCCTGCCTCTCATCTAGCGATCAGAGGGCATCTGAGGACTCAGAGTGCAGCAGTGAGGTCACAGCGTAAGGGGTGAGAGCAGGAAATGGCTGGTGAAGAAAGATATAGAGCTGATACATCTGCAGTTCCCAACATATACTAATAACTCACATTAGACACGTTTATTCACATATTTAGAGATTTAAAAAAAAGTTTTTAAAAAAACTCTAAATTGATGAGATTTAAAGAGTTTTACAGTACAGTAAGTGCACAGTGTATGGTTTTGTAACTTACAGTATCAGCTCTTTATTCAGCACCTTTAAATCCACATAAACCTCAGGGAACTGTTACCTGCTGCTTCACTAAATCACTATCGATCCAAATATCAATAGTATTGATACCAGTATCGATGCTATTGCGCTGGTATTGGTATTGATCTGATACCAATACCAGCGCAATAGCATCGATACTCGTCTCTATCCTCTACGTTCTCTACGTAGCCCGCTAAATTGTGTTAAAGAAATAATTTCTTTAGAAATATATACCTCAAACATGCACTATGAAAAATGTGGGAACCTTTTTTGTTGACTGTCATATCTATTTTATTTAGAGCCTAAAGCACATTTAAACAACAGAAGTTGACGCTTCAGGGTCGTCAAAAATTTCAGAATGCATGAAAAGCTGAAAAGGTGTGTTTTACTGCGTTGGATAATTATCGTGGAAAGTAAAAATCAGAGTTATTTAGTGGTCATTAAAATGCATTCAGAATTATCACATTCTTCTCATAAATGATGACACACTGCTCTCCCCTCCACAATCTGCCTTCATAGATTAAAAGTATTGGTACTGTTACCGGCAGTATGCGGCCTGTATTTATTTGGCGTTGGATCAGTACCAACATTTTCAGTATCGCACAGCACTACTGCTTTGATTAAATTATAATCATGCATAGAGGACTGGTTAAAAAACATGGTGTGCCTACAACTGTGGGTGAATGACACCAATCAGATACAGTGCATACAGTATATAAATAAATATATATATGTATATATATATATATATATATATATGGCAGAAAACAATCAAACACTCTACAACTAGTCATCTTTCTTCCTTCCTTCTCGCCGCCTGTCTAAACTAATCTTCCTTTCCATGTTTGTGCTGAACAAGGTGAACACTGACACCATAACCTACTGCTGCAAATGCACTGCTCCATGCAGGAACCCCCACTAAACTGAGAAAAAAAAATCACATTACCACATTTACATTTAAAAAACAAAACCTGAAGAATAAACAGACTCCCAGGAAAAACACTTAAAAAGTTCATGTTTGCAGGGTTCTAAGAAACATCGAGATGTGATTGAAAAGTCAAAGGTGAAAGGTAACCAACCTTAAGACACATCCCTTTGAAAATTTGATCCTATTTCAGACTAGGAATTGATCTCCAAAGACTGGGACTGATAGACAAATAAACCCAACCGCATCAAAAGACTTGAGCTCACCAGCAGAGTTGAGCAGAAACAAGTGTCAATATGTAGCACGCACACCTGAAATCTACTGAATGTGCTAAAATAGTTTGCTGATTGCAGAGCTACAGTCAAGGATGTAGCACCCAGCATTATTATATAACATATTTTCACCAAAGCACCGTTAAATGTGGATTCACAGTGGAAAAAAAGGGAGCCATTTAGTAACTGGTTTAAAGGTGAACCACATTTAGCTTCTACATGCTATGCAGGCATATACATAACATTTCCAGGTTGCTATAGCCCAAAATAGCGGTCACAGCACACCTAGGACATGTATGTATGTGTATCTTATTGCAACTATACAATCTAGTCATCTACAGCACTTTCACTATTCAACTAGATTTTAAATGATGAAATCCTAAATAGCTGTGTACTATTTAAATGTCTTTTAGACTTGTAAAGAACAGAAAATTACTCAGTAGTTTTATATGCATAGAAATATCTTTTCAATGCCCTGAAAAGACATCTTTTCATCATTCTCTTTTCAACTAAGTTTGAATGTGAAGGAACGCTTTTCTAAGTGTCTTTTCTTTCCCTCTGACCTAAAGAAGCTACTCTTACCTTTCATGTTTTAAAGTTGTTGAGACGTCTGTCAAAGTTGTTTTTTCTGCCCCTTTTCAATCAGTTCGTGCTGGGTGAGGTGTGATCATATTTGTACAGTTATATTTAGTCCAATGGACGCCCATCTAGGAATTAATTTGGATCAAATAGATGGACTAGATGCTCAAGCCTGATTTTCATTGATTGTTTTGGGGCTAAATGAAGGCCATGAGTGGCTGACCAGATGAGCTCAGAAAACAACGTCCATGTGCATCCAGTGTGTGGCGGGCATATTCTGTAGACACATGGGAAATCACAGTGTTGGGATAATACTGAGAATAAAAAGTGTTTTCTTATTCTAAACAAACTATTACAGCGAAAACGTCCTCAATATATGGAGCTGTCTGCAGCAGTGGATTCAAGTTAACAAAAGATAAAACATCTTCAAGAAATCAGCAAGTCAGATTTTACTCTACAGGGTAGTTAATTATTTATCAGCATGCTCTGCTTCTTTACCCTCATACAAACTTGGCTAACTTGCATCACATGCTGCTTGCATCCTTACTTCCAGCTTCATCCTCACACAGTAAACTGAAACCAGGCAGAGGACAAAAGCGCTCAATAAGATATGAAGTGCGTGACAATGCAAATGAGTTGCACATTTACAGAAGTCATTGCTCATTAAGAGTGTTTGACCGCATAGTAAAAATGCCCGATTTAATGAATCTCAAAATTCCTCAAGGATGCTGTATGGACCAAAAAAAAGAAAAAAAAAGGCTGCTGCTAGAGTTAGAAATGGTGAAACACAGCTTCAAATTAAGGTTCAGAAAAAGAATCGGAGCTCAAAGCTACCTGTCCTTCAAGCACATAATCACATCCCATCCACGCTAATGAAAGAATGAGGACAAAACATCAAACAGTATCCCGGTTCAAATGCTGCTGAAGCTCCCTGGAAAAGTTGCAGCAACTTCACAGCGGGTGAGGAGGAGGAAGGCGATATGCAAAAGGGGGACATCCAAGTATGAATAAAAGGAGAGGAAGAACGAAGCCGTTACTGCGTTCGCCGATCGACTACGCAAACAGACGCACGTTTGTGCATATTTTGACACAAAGGATGTTAGTTATAGAAAACATAAACATAAGAGGACTGTACGTTAGTCCTCAGCAGTTTGACACCTGAAGTTGTCACGCATGCGTCAAAGCAGGAAGCAGTTCTGCCACACTCATCCTACTCTCCAATGATGCCCATTGAAACACAGAACAAACTATATAAAAGCCTTTTAATGCACCTGAGAGCCGCTACAATTGTGCTTTCATCCATAGCTGATGAGGGGGTCACCTTATGACATGCACGCCAAGGTGTCTTACAATTCCCACTCGACTGTGTAATTCTGTTTTGCACCATTATCTTCACACTCGCTTGTAACAAGAAGAGAAAAAAAAACAGCGGGCCGAATGCAGGTAAGGGTAGGTATCGATGATATAATAGAAAAAGGAAGACGATTATTTTCATGAGGTCAAACACAAGTGTACTGAGCTTTCAGAGTCACGCTCTCACTAGTACTTTGTGCTGCTCTCAAGATAAGGCATGAAGAGCCTGCGGATTGAGTAGTGGAAATAAAATACCCTAAAGCACTGACTTTCATTTTGCACTTTGCTGTGTGTTCAAGTTATGCTGTTTATATTATAATGTTCCTCCCCGCTGCGTATAAATTACATTTATTTTGTCAACATCATGTTTCTTTAAATGTATGACTATACGGTTTATGACGCAGGGTTAAACAGCGAGGTGCGGTTCTTGTGTGGTTTGTCTATGCTAGCATGTGCAACATTAGTCACTGAGGGTGTAACCTAACTCACAAATTCCTCATTCATTCATTGTACCAAGGATTTTGTAAATGTGGGTGTTTTCACCATGTCACCCCACCTCATCTGGACGTCCCTCCATCTCAGTCACATGCCCCTTATACCCACATTTCTCTATCTATCCCACTCCCCCGCCCTCTCCCCCACCCAGTGCCCTGCACACTGTGCCTGCCTCTGGCTCTCAGACTCTCAATATCCTGAAAGAAACCCAATGTTCGTACTTTTCATTCCCTTCGCGCTTTATTTTTGCACTATTCGTGGATTAAATGAACCTTATGTCACCGTGTCTAGTTTTTATTAAAAATAAATAAATAAATAAATGAAAAGGCGAAACTGTTCCTTCTTCATCGTGCTTTGTGTCTTTCCGCCATGTTAAGCCTTTTCCTTTTTTTGTTCTGAGTTAGAGATGTGTGAGTGCCCCTCGCAGCTCCCAAGAACCCAACCCGTGCACATCACAGCAAAACGTCACAAGTTAGGGTCTCAGGGAATGAGAGAGGTACAGCTTGCTCTTTTTTTTTGGTCTGGCCTTTTCTGTGCAACGTACAGCAGATCATCTGCTGCACGAGCACTGTGGCTGAGACTGAAACAGCTCCCTCTATCCCTCGATTTGTGCGGTGCTCTACCTTAAGTCTCAGTTTTGCCCCTTAAGTCGAGTCTGGTCTCGGTAAAATGCACAACCCCACCATGCGTTAGCATTTAGCTCATCCATGATCACATTTACAAACAAAATCGTTATATATGAGTCAAAAGATCGATATGCATCAGTAAGCACACGCTGAAAATGTAATATAAAACCTAACCATATATAATCTTATGATAACTGAACAGACTCATGCTGTGCACACTGTACTCTAGCCATACACACCCAATCAGAAGCACTTTACCATCACTAATCATAAGGATAGCTCTGCCTCCCTGTCACAACCTGACCAAACCTAGAATAATAATCTGTGTAAAACATCTTTGATATTTTTCCAAACCCCGCACTGAGAACGCATACAGCAGCAGCAGCAGCAGCCAGATGACTACAGCAGCAGAGACTACAAATTGACGCCAGTGTCTCACGCTGATAAAAATACACCCTTAATACTAAAAAAGTCCAAGCTCCTTACCACTTACTCCCTCTATGCCAGTGAGATCTCGTGACATGCCAGGCTTGTCAGTCCTCTGAGACCGCACCTGTCAATCATGCCGCCTTGACTTTATGGAGGGAAAGCTCATTTGTCAGGTCGCAGAATAAAATCTGACTACCCACAAGATGAAGAGGAGGAGGAGGAGGAGGAATAAGAGGCTGGGAGGAGCGGTAAGATGAGATGCAAGGAAGGAGAAAAGAAAAAAGAAGATAAAACTCACCCAGCTGACCGAGGTGGCGGAGGCTGCCGCAGTCTTCTCTGTACGCCTGTGCCGGTCAGCCTAGCAAAGGGAGAGAGGATGTAGCAGGGCACAAATCGGAGAGAGAGAGGGGAGAAAAAAATGAATGCTGGAGAGAAGAATAGAGGAAGATTTTAGTGCTGCTAGCTCAGGCTTTGTTGAATGGATAATTCGGGCTAGCACATGAGCCTGCTCTAGCAGATTGCTGCCGTCTAGCCGTCTGCTGCTCAGACATGCAAGACTGTACCATGTGCAGCCAGAGAGAGAGAAAGAGAAGGAGACAGAGACATGAAGGGAGAGATGGCAGGGAGGGCAGATGTTGGGTTAACGATTTAATGTAGGTGAACATGGGGGGAAAAAGAGAATAGAATAGAAAAGCAGTGAGGGTGACTGAGACAACAATACATTTAGTATTACAGGGGAAGGAAAAATGCACAATAATAAATCAAAAACAATCCATGAAAAAGAAACCAGCATAAGAATTGAAAAAATATTCTGTTTAGCTTGGGTCCAACAGTAAAAATCACAAAAATAAACAGCAAAACCACAGCCCAGTAATGTTACACGTATGCTGACTAATACAAGAGAATAAGAGCAAATGACAGGAAGCCATCCAGAAAGAGAAAAACAGGATTTTAGAGAGTGATAAAGTAATATTTTAACCCCCCAGACGTCTGATTTTTAACTAAAAAGAGCTCTACTGCACTAAAGCGCATATTCATCGCCCCGCACATTCAATAATGTACAATCTCAGCTTTCCCCAAAGCTTCCCCCATATGAGTCACAGCTTTACATGAGAAATCAAAAACAAGAAGGATTTTCAGGTTACCGTCAGAATTTGGCAGATCTGGTTAGTAGCTGTGAAAAAAAAAAAGACTGAGACACAGTGTGCCAAAACAGCGACAGGAGTGAATAATAGGAAAAAATGTGTAACGCCTGTTGCTGTAGTCCCTCTGCCTACTGCTGCTCAGCCCTTTCTCCATGTGACACTACTACCCATCTTTTTCTTCCTCTGTCTGTCTGTCTGTTCGTCTCTTGGCTTCATCTGTCTCATATTTTCTTTCTGCACTTGATTGGTGCTTTAGTCTCGCTGTATCACACCTCTCGGCCTGTGTCTGTGCCTCTGTATTTTCTTTCCCTCCTCTGCCTTCCATGCTTCATAGATTGCAGGCTCAAGTCCCCAAGGCTGAAAAACCGAAGAGCCTCTGCTTGCCCCTTTTTTTTCTGTTTGTTACATATAGAATCAAAACGGCAGTAGCAGTGTGGGAAAGGAACTAAATATCACCCATTCATTTCCCTCCCCACAGCTGAAATTACACAGACAAAAGGCCTAGTATATGGAGAAAGAGAGATAAGGGAAGGTAGAGAAATGAGGGAGAGAGACGTGAAGAGAACAAAAGCATACAGTAGCACAACGAGAAGGCAAAGACAGTCAAATAGGAAGTCACAGTTTTATCTTACAATGTCTCTTTCAAGCTCCTTTTTCATTTAAGGCAAACAAAAAGAAAAATCCTGCTCCAGTAGCATGTCCAGTATTCTGTTCCTGTGTCTCTCGCCCTCTGTGTCTGTGAGTGACTGGGTATTACAGCGTGCGTTTCATGGAGAAAAGGAGGGTGGGAACAAGAGAAAAGGAGGGAGCAAGAGAGAGTGAACGCACCAGTTCAGGGAGCTTCAAAGGAAATGTAACTGGAAGCATTGTGGTGTGTGTGGTGGTCTTATATTTTATCAGTATTAGTCACTGTAAAGCAGTGGAAAAGGCTTGTAAAAAAAAGAGGGGGGGAAGACACGAGACAAGATGGTAGGAAAGCGAGACAAATGGGGAGCAGAGGGAATTACCAGGGTTCTTCTGACGGACAGCGCACAATAGGCTGAGATCAGTGACAGCAGAAAAATGGCCTGTGTGGTCTCAACACTATCGCCCCCCAACCCTTTCCCCCTGCTGGTTTAAATAGGTCATTCTTTTATTTTGAAGTCAATTTAAAAATAATAAATCAGGCAGACAGTTCTCACTTCTTCAGCTCTCATTTACATTTTGCTGTATTTCTCTCTGTATCATTAGAGCCTCATTCTTTTCTTTCTTCTTCTTCGTTTTTTTGAATCGAAAATTCACTTTTAAGGCATCTCTCCTTGCTCGCGGACATCACATGTCACGATGTCTGAAAGGCATCACGTGCGCTTCAGTGCGGCAAAGGGTCCCTTCATTTATGCTCAGTTTTACTTCCACCTTGTCTTCGCACACTAACACGACAAGAGTCAACCGGGACTATTTATAGAAATTTCCAAAGAAGACAAAAAACCTGCACAGATTCCACAGCGAGGGTGGGCCGTGTGTGCTGGGTGGGGGGTCAGTCAGGGAGAGCTCCTTTATGCCTCCTGCTGTATAATGTAATGCACTACCACATGGCAACAACAAACCACCGAGCACAGAAAGAAGTGTGAATACGCTTTTCTAGAAGAAGGGCGAGGGGGAGAAAAAAGTAAGCAAGGATAATTAGGCACAGTGAAAAACCCAACAGTCGATTCACGTTGTATCTACTGTAACTGAATGCTTGCGCTCTTGCAAAAGCTGCCCCGTACCAAGGGCCCCTTCTTCATTCTGGCCCAAAGAGCTCCTTACCCCACCTCTTTCGAACCCGGTGGCCTTAGGACAGAGAGCATAGAGTTTAAGTGGAAACAGTCTTTCATCATCATGACACTCCCCGCACTACACATCTGTACACAGCAGCATACCGCACTACAGGAGTAGGATACCATCTCTAAACTAGCGGCGCTACATCCAGTGTCTAATGTATATTTACAGTTCAGGCTTAACAGATTACGTGCACGTTAAATACTTTCATGGCAGGACAACTAAAAACTGCTTTTTACTCATAAAGATCCATATTTCCCCAAACAGTTAAAACAAATTAAATAACAACACTTTCATTAATTTCTTGTGTATGCATAGCTGGCAGCGTCTATGCCAACACCTTAAAGTGGGAGTTTAAAAAAATGTAGTATCCAACAGAGATCAAAAGTATGCAATGAAAATATGCCCGAAGAGCAGATATAGGTCACACGGTCTGAGACGAAGCCCGAGAAACTGAACACAGCCAAAATTAAGAAGTAATTCAGCGCATTTCTAAATTGCAGTCAGGAACCTAGATAATTTCAGGGGCCTGTGGTTTTCTTGGTTTGAAGCAGTGAAAGTTGTTACTGGCTGTTTTGATCACAGCAGTGTCTTTACCACATAGCTGCGCAGAGGAAGTATATCGTTTTGGTTAAGTGAAAGTGAACTTTGTGCATAATTGGCCGCCAAGACCTTGTTCTTCCCCTGCGGCTGTATGGTGTGTTTCCCTTCAGTGACATCTCCTTCATTAGAGCGTCCCGCAAACATCACTGCAGCAGCATGCTAGTGCTTTTCCTCATATTTTGAAATGATTTCTCTTTGCCCCCCCCTCCCTAATCTGTGCTGTCATTGTTTCAACTTTGTTTTCCAAGTGTCAAACGAGATGCAGTGTTTGCCATGTTCATGCAAGTCTTTAGCAAAATATCTTTATCTCTTCCCATATCTGCTTAAAGGAGAAAACGAAAAACCCCAAAACAACACTTTGAATTAAACAGAAGAAATTTCAGTGTATTAAGAAACAGACACAAAACCACCTGACAGAGAAGCTGTGTTTACAACCAGGCGATAAAACTCTCATACACAAATATTGCACAGATGTCGGCATTTATGAAATAATCCATCAGTGTACAGATTGTGTGGTGTTTCCTCAGGGAAAGCTAGGAGGCTGTACAGTTATCTCCTGTGGTGTCACTCTGAACTATACAACCTACTACCTCAACCTGCGGAACACTGGAGGAAGCTGCAGCATGGCTGCCCTGTAGGGCCGGGCGAGCAGTTCAAAACTACCACAAGCAATGTAATTTTATTTTACCAGAAACTGAAGAAAAATTTCACCAATAAGTCGTCCTCCTTACTTAACTGCAACACTGACGTAGAGGCCAAAGATAGTCTGTCATGTACAATGTTGTGACACATCGTCATTTAGCCCAACCCACAAATTTGGGTGGGGTCACTGCATCGAGGCGGCACACGTGGGATAAGTTTGGTAGAGAATATCCTGCATCCTAGGATACAGGGTCACGCAGGGTCAGTGCTGTTTAATTGTGGGAATCAAGGATTAAGAAATGCCACTCTTTATGGTTATCCAGTCAAAACCTGCTTCCAAAATAATTCCAGTGATCTAGTCGCCTTTCTTAAAAGCACTGGGCAGATGCTGTTTTTACCAGGAAGACACATACCTATAGATACGAGCTTGTGCAGCCAGTCACCACAAGTTCGGATCTACGGGTTCGTGGCAGCTGGCATTAACACTTTGAGAGCGGATAAGAAGCAGAGAAATCAACAAACATTTAAGCAGACAACTCATTCTACTGTCTGAAGCTTTCAGCTCCACTGATTCATCATAGCACTCCTCTTACTGGGTGTTCAAACCACAATGGACAACACTGTAACTCTGATAAGGCTCAACATGGCACAGCTTTCATTGCATGTAGGTCTTTCTGCAACTAAAATATGCATCAACATTAAAAAGTTTAGTCTATTTCACCGATATTTAAAGAATAAATCCACGCGTTGAGTATCAATCCTTTCATGTATTTTTCACTTCTTGTACTTCTTAAGATTGCTTCAGTGTGGGGATATACAATGTGTCCTTTTTAAGCATCTAATAGAGATGAGCGTGGAAATTAGGCCATGGTACACAGGACAGGCCGGGGCACATGACTGTAATAGATGCGGTGTTTGTGTGTTTACCCCACTGATCACATTCTTTTGAGGTATAATTTTGAAACGCACATCGCTAGGAAATATTTTACTAAAGAAAATGAATTTGCACTGAATAAAAAGGCATATTTGCGCTGCACGAATTTTATGAAATATCACACTATGATTAAAATAAAAACAAGTACCACGTCTCCAACAGAGCAGCAAAAGCAAATGCTACAACACATCCAGCACATGCAGTTATATATTCTTAAATAAGACAAAATAAAGACAAAATACAAAGCACATTTAATCGCTCCGCTGCCAAATACAAAGTATTTTTTTTATTATAAAAATAAAAGTGATTCTTATTTGCAATGACCTAATAAATTAAATTCAATAATGCAATTCTCTGGACCTTAGAAAATTTTCTGGAGAGAAAACATAAAGCGAACACCATCGAAAAATAAGCAAAGTTTAAAAAAATCAAATAAAAATCACGCACGCGTCACATTGTGTGGGTTAGACCCTATTTTGAACCGCTTCCACAAAAAGAAAACTGTAAGTTTCGTAAATCGCCAACATACCAGTAAGGCATAAGCTGGACCTGGTGGTCAAACGTCCTCTACACTCAGATGAAGTCAGGCTCGAAGAGAAGTGTAGGCCAACGCTTTAGGAGAAATCAAGAAACCTAAAATAAAAATGTAAAAAAACCCCAAAACAAAACAACAACAAAAAAAGCAGAATGTAAATCATCAGAAACTGATTGGGAACAGAGCAGCAAGTCTAACATTCACAGGGAGTATACACCCGTTCACACACATTCCCAAAACCACACAAACACGTGGTGATCCAAGCACACCCTTAAAAACACAAACGACTAAAAACTATAAGAAGCACAACAATAATAACACTAATAGCAGGAAAAAAAAAAACGCTAAATCACAACCGAAAGTAAGAAGAAAACATCCCCTTGTTCTCTCCTAGTTACGCACTCATAACCCGTTGTCCAGTCCCCATTTTCCGGGGTACAAAAACCTCAAATCGGCTTTAAAAAAAAAGGTACGGCAAGAGAGAAATGGCAAAAGGTTGAATGCGGTAAGATGTGGATGAGGAGGAGTGGCAGCGCAGGGCTGGCTACAGAGAAAGTGGAATTTCTGACCAAGCAAAGGAAAGGGTGGTGTTTTCTTTTTTTTTTTTTTGGTGCTTCATTCTGCTTGGCTTTTTTGGATCCCAGCAGGATCCTTGGCTGCTGCTCTGTCTCTTCTTAGCGCTGCCAAAATATGGACATATCCCTTTGTCTTGAACTCTGTTACATAAAAAAAAAACTCAAATTGAGAGATGAGAAAACATGACTTTAAAAAAGAAAAGAGGGATTGGACCGGCCACCAAAACTACAGCGCAAGTTATTAAAGAAAAGGAAACAGCATGAGTGAAAAGTGCACAGCAAGGAGGAGAGAGGCTTAGCAGCTGAATTCAAGGGAAACGAAAAAAAAAAGGAAAAATTCATTAAAAAATAAAAAGTCGAGATGGAAGGGTTTTGTTTTCGCGTCAGAATTTTTTCTCTGCAAACATAATATCTCCCAAAGTGCAAGCTGCAAAGTGTGTCTTCTCTGCTGCTACAAACACAGCAGCCGAAACCTTTCTAAAGCTATGCCACGTAGTGAGAGAGGGAGAGAGAAAGCAGCCACTTTTTGCTCTCTCCAAAATGGCTGAGGGCCGGGAGAAAGCGGCTATGAGCAGAGAGGAAGAGAGGTGCTCCCCGTCCTGCACAGGGGTGGGCTGGGCGATTCAGCGAGCATCTCTCCCTCGTTTCCCTCTCCTCACTCGTGCCCTTTGTCCCGTTAGCCGTCTTTCACACCGGACGAATGGCGTACAGCTGTGTTGTCGGTCCATTGGAAACTCTTTTCGGGCCACCGTGGGGAGGGGAAAGCTACAACTGTAAATGAGTGAGGTTCATGTGGTTTACTGTTCGTCGTGCACATGCTCGAATCCTGATGCTCTGCAAGTTGTTGCTGTTTTTTTGTTGTTGCTGTTTTTAAGAAAATGCTCTCAGATGCCTCACAGGACAGGTGACTTTTGCTCAACCACTATATAATTTCTATTTTAAAAATATGTGCATATCAATAATGGATATTTTATTATATTACATAAATTCAGTGTTTTTAAAAACAAAATGTAATCTTGTGCTATATTCTCACTTTTATCGTCTTGAATCCCAAATTTCAAATAAAAACATCACTGATTATGTTGAACAGTCTCCTCTCGTGACTATTTGAACTCAGCACCACTCTTGACGTCACAACAGTACAGTAGTTAAACAGCATGGCTGCTGCAGTCGGTAGTACTACATTTACATTTGGGTATTTCTAGTGGAGTATCTGAAGACTGTTTACTGGCTGCTTGCAGTCACGATGCATAAAAAGCACTACCTATCTGATATAAAGCCAAAATTCTACTAGAAACATTCAAAAGGGCAAGGGATTTTATTTTCCAAACATCATATTTAATAACCAAATTAGTAAAGATGCTGCAGTTATTTTAGCGAAGCCATCTGAAATTTTTCCGGGTTAAATCTATACAATTGTTTTTATCACTCACAGCAATAAGGTTTTTCTCTCATGCGTCTCAGCAGATGCGCGTCTACATTTGTTTTACACAAATCACTAATCATACACATAATATACCCAACATAAATCTGAGGGACTGACCTCCCAGTGAGGTCATCTTCACCAGCACTGGAAGAACCATTTCAGATTTTAAAATGGCTGCCTCACATTCTTGCTGACTGGAAGCGTGTTCAGTGAAGCTCATACCAATAAGCAACCACCCAACCAAAGTTTCCTTTAGCAAGAGATTAGAAAAACAGCAAGATGCTGCTGTATCTGACCCTGACCTCTGCAGAATAAGCTAATTTAAAAGCAAAATTTAATCTGGTAAAAACTGCACAGAAAGCCTGAGTATGCGGCATTCTTAAAAAAAACAACAACTAACACACACACACACACACACACACACACGGATCCCCTCCATGCATATCAGCTTGTTAGTGTTATGAAAAAGGACAAATGTTGGGTTCAGGATATTAACTGCCCTGGATACTAGTTTTGCCACAGCATGCCAATGGGCTGCTGTCTGCTCCATGGTCACCACTTGAATCTAAATGAACAGATTTGACTTTCAGGATATTGCCAAGAACCCTGTCACGGTGCCGACACAGAGAAGGGCCTCTCCAAAAACAGAAGGTTGGAGAAAACAGAGCGACCGACATGGGCATAACCCCAAACCTCTAACAAGGTAACCCCTTAAAGCCACTCTCAGAGCCTGGGAAAGTGGGGAAGAGAAAGAGGGCTGCCAACAATAGGCAAAAAATCATTACCAACATTTTTCATATGGTAACATTATGTCAGTGAATGCAGTGACAAGTGCGCTGCATAATCCAGGTCTTAGACACATAGATTAAAACTGGATTTCATTGTTTTAATTAGATTTTGTGACCTTTTAACTGACTCCTTACAATACGTGCCCTTATTATTGTCCTGCTGCACCGGTCTGTCGGTAGCCTCTTTGGATGCTGTACATCCAACCAACTTGCATTTTCCACCCCAGGAGTGAGGCTTTTATTAATACATAATGACCTTTTTTAACACTTTACTATAATGACATGCTAGCTATAGCTCTTGATATCCACTGGGCTTAAAACACCATTCAGCATTATAATTGGGGTGTTACTACTGAACCTGTAGGATTGTTGAATCAAAACTTCACACTGGTTTTCTTTTCTGTACTTTTACTGCATTGTGCATTTTTTAAGACAGGCCCTTAACAGGCTGCTGGAGTTTAATCTCATTATGAGCTTAAAGTATGTAAAATACCTTAAAATGCATGAATATTTACACATCACAGGGGGTATTTATTACTCAGATCACTCAGGATCATGATGCACTGTTTAAACTGTTATTTCATCCATGTTGTAAAGCCACAGCATTTTTAAGATAAGCTGTAATATTTTTATTTGGAAAGAATGTGCTGATAAGAACACTGAGACATGAACAATACCACTGCTGTCACGGTCTGCGGAGACACAAACGAGGATGCAGGAGTGGATTCCAACAAAACGAGCCTTTTATTATGGCTGATGAAAAGAACAAAAACAGAATGAGGGCAGCATACGTGTAGTACTCAACAGAAAACCTAAACTGGACAAAACTAAGGAAAGACTATGGCTGGAGGTACAGAACACAGGAGGTGGTAACACAGACGACGCGAGACAGACTGTATGAAACACAGAGACTAAATACACATGAGGGATGATCAGGGGAAGTGGCCACACATGGGAACACAGCTGACACACATGAACTTAACGACAGGACAGAAGGAGTGAAACTGAATACACTGACCGTGAATACAGACTTTCAAAGTAAAACAGGAAACATGGAGATTAGACAAGACACATGAACCGGGGAGACGTAGTACAGGGGAGATGACATAACCGACAGCATGGACTTGACAATATAAGACACGCAGACATAAACACACGAAGGGCAAGGGAGACTTAATACACGGGTAATATGTACAAATGGCTGGACTGCCTTAGTGACCCTAAACAAAGAATAAACATCAAAATAGGCTAAAACACAAAACACTGGGTCGCACGACCCAGGACCATGACAACTGCTTCCTTTGAATTCATTACATCAGTAGACTGAAATGTAAACATGAAACTATTCTGGGCTTAATACATTATTTATAATATGTTTAACCCATTCAAATGTTTAGAGGGACAGAATTATATACTGTGTATTTTGCAAATATTGATATGTGGAAGATTACAGGAAAGGCAACATCAATAGTTCACTCTCACTTGTTTTATTACTTCATTGGTAAATGTCTAATCATGTTAAGGCTATGATTCACAGTTGAGTCATAGCTGCGTCTGTGATAAAGAAGTTTCTACAAGAACCTATATATCACCCTAAGTTACTCCTGTTACTGGCACTAAGTGACTTCTTGGCAGCTAGTGCTTCCCACAGTAAAAGGATGGTCCAGTGATGTCAGCCATGATTCTTGTCTTGTCTAATAGCATTATACATAATAATGATCCTTTCATGAGTACCTAAAAATAAAAAAGTATAATGGGTGATTTTAATTTTTTGGGTATAGCAGTCAAAATATAAAATAACCGCCCACTCCAAATGTATTTTCTCATGAACTTCCACAAACGTGCAGTAACACCTGTGAAATCCACCAGAGTTTAGGGTTCAGGCTGAGATTTTAGGTCAAATCTATATATAAAAGTGAAATAAAAACAATGTTGTGTAGGATTTATAATTTGGTTTGGTATAATTGTTAAATAATGTTACAGAACATACTAAGCTTACTCAAGTACATACATTCATGCAAATATCATGTTTGAAGCTCCCCAAATGTTGTCTTTTTTGGAAAATTATTGCTGGTTGAGTCAAATAAAAGCAGATAAGGGCATTAGATACACAAGAGGAAGTTAATAAAAGTTAATAAAATAGCTTAATGATTAAAGATGTGCAGTCGATTAAAGAATTTGTCATAATTTTCATAATTAAAGTGTTTTATATGACAGTTTTTTCGACATTTGCTTTACTTAGTACCCACAAAAATTAACTGTTCGTTCTCTGCTTTTGTGCCTGTATTTTCAGGTGTCCGTGAGGACGGCCTTCATGGCGAATTCATCCCCATAATCAACCCAGTGCAGCAGGATGAATGTGGAAAAGACGCACTCATGCAGGAGAGAGCAGGATAAAGAACCAGTGGGATACATGAGACAGCAGCAACATATATTTTTTTTCCTATATTTTTTCATTCACACTCCTACATCTTTGCTTCTGAATGTTGCAGTCCAATTTTTATATCTTTTCCCCCTTTCATCTCACCCATTTCTTTCAATTGCTTGTCCCTCACTGTTCCCTCCTCTCGCTTCTCCCATCAAATATTCTGCTCACGCACAACTGCGGCACCCTTTCTCCAGTCCTCCCCATTAATCCACACCACAGACATCTTGGCCCACTGTCTCGTCTCTCTGTCAATGTGCACTCAAAAGTCTCAAAGTCTGGGCCATTTCAGCAGAGAGTGCCTGGCCGTTTTTCACAGGCTATGAGGCCTACTGTTGAGCATGCTTTTCTACTGTACAGGGTGTACCGTGCAGACAGGACATCAAGCACTCCCCCTCTCTAAATATGCTAGAAAATGAAGACGACATCCCAGTGAAAGCGCAGGTCATATCAGGACAGGTGGCAACATAAATATAGCATCTATTTACTTTCATCACCACATAAAAACTAGTGGCTTGTTGCAGAAATGTTGGTGATATGTGGCTTGCTCTGCCCTGTTTCAGCCAGTTTCTAACACACTGAAGACATAAGCTTTAGTGCAGAAAACTCAATTGCTGTCACTGGAAATAAGTTTATACAGAGTTTCGGATTTGTGATGGACTGTGCAAAAAAATGTTCCTTCATTTGTTTGACTTTACTGCCTTCATAGTGCGAATCATTCAAAAACAAAAACAAAAAATTGTTTAATTTGCACTTTGGTTTTCACTTAACACATTTAAATCAATGCAGATTATAAACTAAGAGCCTTTGAAATGTGACATTTTCACATTCAGTGTTATTATTATTTTAATAAAGGTTTTGACAGATCTTCAGTTGGTGTAATCATGGTTGTACACCAGTGTTTCACCATTGTATACGTCAGCCAAAGCAGAACTGAAAAACTACCCAATGTGGCTTCTTGAAGATGATGTGCAGGAAGAGATACAAAAAAAGAGCAAGCACAATGACATAGCAGGGGTAAAGGCTGTAGGAAGAAGAAAAAGATGTAATTACTCTATTAATTACTTAATTTCTATTCATCTGAAGGATCCACTGACTTGAACTAATCACTTTAAGAAAGCAGCCAAATGCTCAATATTAACACATCTTCTGTGACAGGAAGAAGAGTGTGGGGCCTGTGAGGGGGGTTGAAGAAATGCAAAGATTTGCAGGGAAATTAAAGAAAGAAATTGAGACCCGCAAAAGGAAGGAAGCAGCTCAACGTGGACGACATCAAGGATAAAAACTCATGGAGTCTGATTTCTTTTTTTGCTACGTAAAGTGCACTTGTTCCTCCCTTTAAAGTCTACTTTTAACTGGCAGCGCACTGAAGCAAAATGAAGACGGATAGAAACAGCATTTTGAGATATTCCAGAGTATAAAAAACCCTGGCTGGATATTGAGTTTACCCCCTCCATTCTCCTCTTTTTCAGAAATAAGGGCTCAAGTTAGATTTTACAGCGGAGCTTAGAAATAGTACACAGCCCCTCATCAGCCACCCTCCTCTTTTGCCGTTTCTTTCTTTCTCTCACCCTCCACTCCTGCCGTTTCAGACCCTCATTTCCCTGCCCTCCTTCCCCTTCTTCCCCCCCCTCCTCTCTCTCTCTCATTCATTCAGTTTAATTTTGAACTCTGCACTGGGAGACAGGCAAAGAGGGTAGCTCCATGGTTACCTGGCACCAGGCCATCTCATTACACTGCCAATTGATTCTGGCCTGCCGCCATGTCCGCTGCCTACCTCCCCCACGCCCCGCACCATTTCTGCACCCCAGACTGTCTGCAGCAAAAGGAGATTTCTGAACACACAGGACAGAACGAGACAAACAGCTTCACTTACGCACATCAAACTTAACTCGCATGCATGCACCACCACATGTATGTACGCACAAATGCATACCTGCTCACAAACACACACAGCAAACTAAAAATGGGAAAATACATGTGCGTATATTTAAATATTCATATACCGTTGGCCTCCACACAGTGTACAATCAGAGTGGCTATGAGAAAAAAAATAAAGTCATAATCTCATTACTATCATTTTTAAATCCATGTGACTAAAAACTAAACATGAATCTTTATTTAATCATAGACAGAATCCTCTTTCTAAATTCTGGTGTTCGCAGATAGAAAGACTTGAACTGTGAGGAGTAAAATCTAAATTCACAATACATTTAACTGTCAGGAGTGATACTGCAATTTATAACAATAAATAATCGCAACTTTGGAAAAACAAATTAGTGCAGCACAGATGTTAAAAACCAAAGAACTAATTTAGGAAAATAAAGTCTTCAAACCTGGTTGACTGGACAAAGTGTTGTCTGACACACTGGGGTGGTTGAATTCACCCTGACTTGCAATGACTTGGAAGTATTTAGTGACATTTCTGTGTTCAGTGCAGTCAATGGAAAGCCAGAGTAAACCTCTTCTTAAAAAGCAAGGATTTTTATTTAGGTTTATACCGTAACTATAGCAGAATCCAATGAGTAACATTAACATTTTATACAGCTAAAGAAGTGTATCTGTTTAAATCTTGTCAGTCAGACATTTGATTTGTTTGTCTCTGCTATTTCAAATTTTATAGATGATCGTTAGTGTTGCTACATCTCATGTCTCACTGGATATTCATTTGTATCTTTGAATTTGAAGAATTTTTTCAGGAACGATGTTTCCTGCTTAATGTGATACTAGTTTCCCCAATCCCGACCAATCCAACAAGTTAGACACATATATTTTAAAAACATGAGCATGGGAATCCAATAAAAAGTCCTGTATGGGTGTGTAAAAGCCTTCGTTTGGGTTTAGTAATCGCCACAAATCTTTTGTATTTGTACGACTTTAAACCGCACCTTTTAAATGCTTGTTGCTAAATTTGAGTGTGATGCTTGTTTGCTTGGTTACTTCCATCTGAGACATATGCAGTATCAACTTAAACACTGCTGCTAAAAAGAAAGTCTTCCACAAAGATTGCATCTGAAATCAGCTGCACCTCTGCAACACATACCAGCAGGAGCACAGAGTGACTGACCAGGCGTTCTCTCAGGCATCTCTAAGTACTTTGTTCATCTGAAGGACAGAATTTCAACACGAGTTTAAGGTTTAACACAACTATTGCTGTCTTTTAAATAGTATCCCTTTTTAGGACACACTCAAAAAATACTGTAAAATATCACTGATGAACGTCTCAGACGACCACATTTTACAGCAGTTTTAGACCAAACAGAAACCTTATAGGGTGATCCAAATATGTAAAGCAGCTGCTTCGCATAATTTAGTGTAGTTTGGAGCCAAAGAAGTCAGGATCGATGTTTAACGATTCATCTTGCCCTGTGAGAGTTTCAGTAGCAGAGAGCTTGCTGGCAGTTTCACTGCTGAGACTGTCATACGCAGCATCTGTCTAGGTGTGACTCAGTCATAGCTTCCTGCTTCTTCTGCTACTGCTGGCAGATGCCAGGGTCATGGCTTCTAGCTCATCAGGGATTTGAGGGGATCAGGAGTCACTGGGATCGTAGAGCCATATGACAGTGTGTCTACTGTGCCTTCAGTATACTCATATTTAATAGCCATCCATTCATGCCCTAGTTTATAATGTAAAAGAGTGATTGTGCCTGTTTTGTATTGTAGAACAGTTGCCCAACATTGTTGGATAGGTGATTTGTAACTGTGGTTTCTGGCTTTCCTGGTTTTACAGTTAAACCCAATATAAATAGCTACATCTCTAAACACGGGGTGTAGCTATAGCAGTTTAAGACAGCTCAGGCAGACAGCATCCTGCACCACTTACTGCATCACCCCCTTTCTCAAATGCTCCACCCCCGCTTTAGCTGCCCAACTTAGGATTTTACAAGGCATACCTACACCCAACATCCACCTGTAGGTTCGGTATACACAGAAACTGAAGTCACATCATGTATGCTTCATCTACAGATTTTAGAAGTTATCAAAGCACCATCCATAACAGGAAGATAAAATATCATTAAATGAATTGAGTTAATTATACCTTCCAATATAACTAGGTATATTTTTAGTCGTCTTTATGCATCTTTATAGCTACTGTGAGTTGTACTGCCATATCCTGATTAATTTATCACCTATTATTACTATTACTAAAGTGTAATCAAATCAGTCGACCCTAAAACATCTGCACAAATCGAACGGTGCTCCATTCATTATAATAGGTTTATGCATTTAGTTGTCAACAGAATCATTCAAAAAACAGCTTACTGTTAATGCCAGCACATTCATTTAACCAGCTTGTAATCAAACTTTTAAGATGTGCATATTGCAAATCTTATTTTTGTGCCAGTGCTGTGACCTTGGTGATTTTTTTTTGGATTTTTTTTATTCCAGTTTTCAGCAGTTTGGTGAATTCATGGCTTAGAGACAATTCTTGTCTCAGTAAGGAATTCTAATGGCGAGGAATTCTAACAAACCAGATGCTCTGTCCAACACACGGGAAAATATTTTAACAAGGTCTAATGGGAAGTATCCTTGTTACTTTATGCTTTCACAGCCGTAACTGGAAAAATCTTATCTTCCACGTTACTACAACGTCCCCACAAATTCTTAACTGATGACAAACTGAGCAATATACTTTTGTAAACAATACATTTCAGGAAAGCCTCAAAAAATACACATTTTTAATTCATAATCAACAGCTTTTGTTGGATATCAGTGGACTCATGATTAATTTAACTTCAAATATCGAATATCATCTGTCTTCTGGCCATTTCTTGGCTGCTGTGCACTTAGAATTTGTGTGACTATGCACCTTCAGGACAGGGCCATCAATTTCAATTTCATGGTAGCAGGTGCCACCCACCCATCCATTTTAACACTGATAAGGGCTCCACGTTTGCAAGAAGGAGGAGAGCTACAGCTCAATATGAGATAAATGTATTTAAGAAATACGTAATGTATCTCAAAGAAAATTGCACCTGATTTCTTTAAAAATGCAAATTCGATTCAAAAGTCATGATGCACGAGAGCCCTTCGATTGAGATTTTCATGGGGAACGTAAAAGTTGTTATAAAGCATCACAAACGCCTTGTGAATACTGCACTGTAGGGGTCTTTCTTAAACTGTCCAAAAGGGAAAACAAAAAAATATTTGTATGTTCCAGATATTAACATGAAAAGATGCTGTGGAAGAAAAACATCTCTCTTCAGGATGTATATTTTTGTATCTTTTCTAAATGATTCCTATCAGTTGCAGAGTACATGCTAAGCAGTCGTCGTACGCACTGTATTATATTGTTTTACCACATCTGTTCTACCAGATAACACTGTTATTGATGACTGTGGTAATTAGACTGTGTGATGACTGTAGCCAGAAATAAATAAAGAGAAGCCAGTATAAAGACTTTCCAGTGCGAGTCTGTCTCTTCGAAAAGTAAGGATTAGAGATGGGCCTCCCTACTTCGGGGCCCCTTTCCTGTACATGCACACGGGTTGTTTAAGGACACAGTGAACCAGGCTACCCGATCTAGGGAAGGGGCCAGGGCAGGGGGAGCAGTGACGGGACGGCCAAGTGGAATAAACTTTCATGGAATCCAAAGAGCTCAAGCTGCTGGCTTAATGCTAGTGGGAGTAGAGGGGACTGGGAGAGGGAGAGGATTGGCTGATGTAAAAAGAAAGGGAGGAGCCACTTCCTCAGAAGGGAGAGAGAGATTTATGGAGTCCGACGGCAGCAGGGAGAGAAAAAAAAGGACAAAGGTGCCGATGAATACGGGGTTAGCAAGTGGTTTCCAGTGTAACAGTTATTTAAAGTAAAGGTACAGTAAAGATGAGAGGCACTACAAAGCATCTCGGGTTTAACCCTTAGGAAATCTGAAACACAATATTCAAAAAAGACAGGCATCCATTTAGATTTTTCCCAAACAAAACTCCAGGCTGTAGCTCAGAGCAGAAAATATTTGGGTTGGTCCACTTATAGATGGTAACCGATCACACCTGCATTCCTGGGAGAAGGGAGCTGCCAACAGACATTCTCCTGTTGCCCCCCTCGCACCCCTTCTCCAATTTTCTCTCCCCTTGTTACCTTGTCTCCCTCTTCTGCGTTCCTCTCCTTCTGTTGCTCCCCTTTCTATATGAGTGTGTGTGGGTCCGGCTGGAGAGGCTTTGTCTGTGAACATTGGAGCCCTGACTGGCCCACGGGGGCCCGATCCATGAATACCCACACTGTGAGAGCCACTCTTTCACTTCACACCACTTTCTCTACTGGAATGCCTGAGCAGTGAGGTAAGAAACACACACACACACACACACACACACACACACACACACACACACACACACACACACACACACGGAAACAGTACAAGCACACATACACATTTTCTCACTTTCTCTCTCCCCCCACCCCCTACATGCGCACACATACGCACATGCACTATACTTTACACACAAACTGAGTGAGTCATGCAGTGATGAAAAGCCACTGTTTTGTGTGCGAACCCTCTCACCCTGGACTAACATCCTGAGAGCCTTTCTCCTTCATCGGTCCCTGCCAAGCTCTCCCTCTAATTAAACACTATTGGGTCCAATAGCATTGGCCCAGTTTCCCCAGGACCATGCCCCTTCCACAGCTCATAGATGTCCTCAGCCGTGTAGAGTCTATATGGAATCTGAATGACTGTGGCGATTAACAACTTCTCAGGATTTATAATTCCCCACTTAATGATGGGATGGCCACAAGTCTCTTGCCAGCTTTACAGAAGGACCGGCCTAATAGATCTCCATCTGACATGTAATATTGTGCGAAAGGATTTCAGGAGACGATTAAGTTGTTTGGTGCATTTTCTTTTAAATTACAGTTTTTCTCAGTCGCTTTGGTGCGTTTCTCAGAACACCATTAACATTTGCACAGCAGTTAGTGCATTTCCCAAAACAATTAGTGCAAACTGCAAAACCTAGTGGATAGCCTGCTAAAGCACGTCACATGCACAGAATTGATTATCCATACCTCAAAAGCAAGTATCCATGTCAATGAAACTGTCAGTGCCATCAAAATGAAAAGTCTTGACACCATCTTTATGAACAAGATAGTCAAATGGCATTGTCATGTTTCCACTATGACAGTTTATAATTTCAGTGTTTCCCATTGCAAAAACAATTGGTGACACCTGAAAATGCTGACGACAGCACTATGGCCTACCTGTACAGCCATCTGAAATGTGCAGTAAAGTCACTGTAGATGTTATGGGAGTCTTGGGAGTAACTGAGACACTGAATACGTACGTCTCACATTTCCATTGTGTAGAAGTGTTTGTAATCCTACAGAATTGTGCAAAAGAAAAATATGCTACAGTCACTTGTTCACTGTAGAATACATGTAAACATAAAATCACCAATTTGGTAGAGCCTCCTCATGAGTGACAGCTGTAATTCACCTGAGATCAATTGTTCAATTTCGGAGACATTTCCAGGAAAAATGATACAGAAAGGTATAGGATTTGCTTGACAGATGGCCAATATTTGGCATGTGATAACTAGTTCAACAATTTTGTGTGTGATGACTTAAGCAATGGATGTATGACTATTAGTTTTATTGGGAACGACTATTCAGCATCCATAGGTATGATTACTTTTGACTGACATGACATAAGCAAATGGAAATGTCAGAAAGCAGCAGGGAAATGTATGGAAGCAACTGATTCATGTCCAAAATCATTTGCAGTTTGTTCAGAGAGAGGAGAAATTGCTACTATGATGTGCACAAATGACTGAGTGTTGTGGAGGTTGAACTAATAGTTATGAGAATTTCAATTCTGATCTGAGAAACGCACCAAAGCGACTGAGAAAAACTGTAACAGCATTACTGCTTAGAATGATCCCATTTTATCCACGGAAAACAGAGCAAACATTTTAAAATCTGCTAAAGTAGTCTGATTTTACATTTTCACCTTATAACATTGAAAGACACGACTATGCAATTTATATTTTGGTATGGTCCCACAGTGAATATTAAAACAAACAATCGAATGTCAGCTTTAATTTAAGGGATTTAACAAAGATATCACCTGTGTTTAAGAAGTAAGCCATATTTATACACCGTCCCCTATTTTCAGATAAAGTAACTGGAAAGTTGACAAGCTGTTGCATGGCCAGGTGAGGCCTGGTCCCTTGTTATCCCAAGACAGATTAAGGATATAAAAGATATGGAGCTGATTCCAAGTGTTGATCTTGCATTTGGTAGTAGTCACTGGAACTCTCAATATGAGATCCAAAGATATACAGGTGTGACAGAAGGAGGCCGGATTAGGCTAAAAAACCAACATAAACTTATCAGAGAGGTAGCGGAAAGTTCAGGAGTGGCCTTATCGTCAATCTCATATATGCAGTGGCCAGCTCAGCAAAATGCAAAAGCATGAAAGACCACAGAAAATAACTTTAGTGCTTGATATAGAATTATATCAGGAAAAACAACTTCACGACTGAGTCGAGAACACTCTCAAGGAGGTAAGTGTATCACTGCCAAGAAGAAACAGCCATTGGGTACAATCAAGAAAAAGAAGGTCAGATTAGACTTTGTCAGAAAATATTTGAAAAGACACTGCACAGCTCAGGAAAATATAATTTGGAGAGTTGAAACCGATATTAATTTGTACCACAATGATGGAAAGAGAAAAATTTGGAGAAGGAGAGCAGCTCGTGATCCGAAACACACCGCATCATCTGTCAAACATGTCAAACATGCTATGGCATGGGCATGCATGGCTGTGACTGGAACCACACCAATAGTGTTTATTGATGATGTGACTGCAGATAGAAGAAGCATCAGGGTAAATTATAAAGTGTACAGAGCAATGCTCTCTGCTCAGATTTCGCCAAATGCTGCAAAACCGATCAAACAGAGCTTCACAGTGCAAACAGATAATGATCTAAAGTTTAGAGCAAAAGAAACCCAAGAGTTTCTTAAAGTAAAGAAAGATAATATTCTCCAACATTCAAGTCAGTCACCTGACTGAGGTCAGTGAGACGCACAGACAAACAGAAACCCTTTACTACAGAGGCGGCTGTAGTCAAGGTCTGGAGCATCTCAAAGGAGAAAACTATATTTGGTTTCTAGGGTTCAGGCAATCAGTCAAGGCAGTAAAGGATTTGTAAATTTGCTCTATGACCTAAAAGCATTACATATTAAAATTGTGTATTTTATTATCTTTACAGAATTGGCTGAAATCTTTGGCTTTTCTAAACTGTAAAACTGTAAATGTTAACATATATTTATGCAGTGTGTGATTTTGCGAAACTTTATGGTGTCATTGTGATGTCACAGGGCATTACATCGAAAAAATAAAAAGTGTATCGTACCGCTCTCTTCATGCCCTCTCATATGATATATTACTCGATTTGGTTTCTTGACTTTTTTTCCAAGGTCCATGGGCGCTAACAATGTTAGATCAAGGTTAAATGCTTAGTCGTCCGAAGTATTCACGTCCTGCAGGTTCTAGTATAGTGTTGTGAAGTTTGAAGAGGATCCATAAATGATTGACCCGATTTTTGCCAAAATGAAATCAGCCTAAGATAGGGCTGTGCGATATGACCAAAATCTCATATCCTGATATAAGAATTCTATCGTCCCGATAACGATATAAATCACAAAAATGTAACACTTTCTGTAAATTATGTGAATCTCGGGCAGCTCGTCTTGCGGGAAGTGTTCCCAGCTGCGCGTCATGTAGCTGGAGTCGAGTGTTTTAACCGATGCATGAAACTATACATTTTTAGACATAAGTTGTAAAGGCCGCCGTTTTCTTTGTGAGTATTTATTACACGGCGTGCTGCGAGTTGCCTGTTCTAACGTTTGAGTCTAAGGTTTATTTTTTAGCACCTGACGGCTCTTTTTTACTTCTCATCCATAAATAATCTGCTCTTTCACATGATTCAGTTTATTTTGAAAAGTCTCAACTAGAGATGGCACGATACCACTTTTTTATGTCCGATACCGATATCATAAATTTGGATATCTGCCGATACCGATATGAATCCGATATAGTGTTTTTTAATCAACAAAACTGTTTTTTAAATATCTTGCTGCATTTTGTATAAGTTCATACTCAAGTTTAAAACAACAACTACACTAAAGCTATTCTGTTATACCTGTATGCAAAAAAAAATATTTCATAGTTCAGCAATACTGATCAATCTAATAAACTTAAACCTACACCATCCTCCCTATTCTGGTATTTTAAAGAGTACTTAGCATAAATATTAAGCAACCTAACTAACAGGGTTCCAACTCCCAGCAACAACAAAAATAAATAAATAAAAAATAGGGAACCACCCCTCACGCTCCACCTCATGATGCTTAATCGACGTAATCAACCTTAATTTGATGCAGTGTGAAAAAAAATGCACGGAAATCAATTCTTTTTCAAGAAATATTAAATAGATTCAACATCTTTCTTCAACAAAATTGCAGACTGCACAGATGGTACCTTCCCAAAGGAAAAAGTACTATAGCTTACTAGGGTATATTAGACTTAATAGTTACTATATACAGTAATGGACTTCTATACATTTTACATCAGATTAAAACTTTGGGTGTAAGATTCAGATAAATATTAAATAATTAAAAGCGAGACATCTTAAATGAGAATAAGAAAGAAAAGTATGTCTTTGTGCCCCCTTTTCCCAGTTAATGCCCTATCGGCCCCCCTGGCTAAACTTTGCTAGATGCGCCCCTGCACAGTTACAGCCGTCAGCTACGTAGAAAAAGATCCTCGAGTAGAAAGTAATATTAAATACATTCTAACAACAGCTGATCAAGCTTAAACGTGCTGCTGTTGTTCAGCCGCTGGTTTCCTCTTTCTGGTGCAAAGTGGGCCAAAAACAAACAAGAGACACGGACTCGCGACAGAAAAGCCGATCAGCTGATCGTTAAGCAGTTTCACGATTGAAGTAGCAGCCGGAGAGCGAGAGGCAGTCGCTCGTTAAGCTTAACGCAGGAATGCTTTACAAACATTCAGAGATGGACTTACACACTTGCTTTACTTCTCTCGGGGATAACTTTGTCGGAGATGAAATGCCGGGTTGCTAGCGAAGCTCCAAATGCTATCCAGACCACCGACAGGTCCGGCATGCCACAGCCGCTCTATCACGTGATGCATACTGCTCCGACGTGCTAACGTTCTGAGGTGAGTTACGGCGTGTTGCAAGTTTTGTGAGGTGCTTTCGTGATGTTTAATGGATCGGATTACATTTTTTATTTTTCTCTGATATCCGATCCAGTAATTTAGGTCAGTATCGGACCGATACCGATACGTAATATCGGATCGGTCCATCTCTAGTCTCAACAGGATCTTGAGCTTTATTGTGAAAGGCCCAAGGAGCTTGCAAAGAAAAGCGTCTGGACTTCTTTAAGTTGCTTGAAGACGTTTCACCTCTCATCCGAGAAGCTTCTTCAGTTCTAAGGTCAAATGGTGGAGAGTCCCAGATATAAACCTAGTGGGAGTGACCCCCCACAGAGGGACAAAAGGACCCCCTGATGATCCTCTAATCGCCTGAGCCAAGGTGGGAAACTGGGCGTGGGTCCCAATCAGCCAGAGTTTCGGGTGTGTTCATTGTGAAACCTGGCCCCACCTTATCATGCGAATTCCTGAGGTCAGATGGCCCAGGATGTGAAAGGTTTACGTGGAACATAAACAAGCGGACATGCGATGGTGTTACCGTCGTTGTTGCTAACGACAACGCATAAAACATGCGCTTGTCCATCTGTAGTGTGGTTATATTAAATATAAGAGAAAGAGAGAAAGAAGAAATTAATATAGCCACTACAGTGACCATCAGAACGACGAAAAAATATTGCTGTAAACAGTTTATTTTGCGACACCACAAAACAAACGATAGCGTAAAATGAAATGATAGACGTCTTTATATCGTCATCCGATATATATCGTTATATCAAACAGCCCTAGCCTAAGATGTTGTTATCTACCATCACACAACATTTGAACACTATATAATGAAAACTGTGGATGCCATACAAACAGACAGACAAACAAATGGAACCGACTGCACACCCTCCCTTTTAGGGGGAGAAAACGATTCTTGTATTTAAATTTTGGTTCGTTTGTCCAATTAATTTCGACCTTCTGAAAATGTGGAAGTGTAAACCTTTCATTTAAAACTTTGGTAAAACCTCTTGAATTAAACGTGAATTGACCTGCACTTGAATCTCATCTTGATTATTTGACTTAAAATCCACTGTGGTTGCAAACAGAGGCAAAATTACAGAAAAAGTGTCACTATCCAGAAACCTTGAGGACCCAGCTACTTTATAGATATGAATAAGCACTAGAACTACTCATTAAATTATTCTTGGTAATTTAAAACACTGTGCACTTTACACCAAGTTTCACCAAGTAATTATTACCACAGGACCTCAGCAACCAATGAGCCAAGCACATGACGGAGAGATCAATCTATCTGTGTGTAAAGTATGCTTCAGCTGTGACTGGATCTAAATTGCTCTGTTCAAGTATTATTTTGGGAGTCATATTTGTGCCACAACTTAATTTGCACCAAATGTCTCAGTGAATCATCAAGAGAGTTTGTGCAACTGTGCACACAATTATGCTATTTGGGCAGCTGCTAAAGATCATATCAAAAAAGTGGAAAAAGTCAAAGATCACAAACATTGAGCACAATAACAGTGCGTTCCTATTAAAATTCTACCCACTGTTACACGACAGAAACAAATCACACCATTAGTGTGAAAAGGATAAAATGATCACATGACACTAAATGAGGATTAAAGGTGAAGGGCTTGAAGTACTGAAGTCAGACACGCATCAAGGTGAGGATTTTCAGGGAAAACGTGAGCGACTAACCAGACAGTCCTGCACACTCAGTCTAAATCATCCAAGAACAACAACAGAACTTCACATCTACTACTTCGTATTAGCAGAGACATTACAAAGAAGACATTTTGCCATAATTTCTTCTTTGGTAATTGCCTCGCTAGTGCTCATTAGAATAGCATTTGTTCAGATATTGGGAAACATGATAGTGTCAACACATTAGACTGAGCCATTCATAAAGCCATAACCTATAAATTTGCACATGCATAGCACAATTGTAACTTGCTTTGTAAACTTTACTTTGGGTAAATTTTCCAGCCTTCAATTTAAAAATAAAAACAAACAAAAAGAAACCCTGTTAATTCTAAACATGCAGTCTTTTAATCTCAGTGACCAAATTCTATTTAATTTATGGAATTTAAAATATCTGCCCATAAAAGGCTGCTGTTAGGTGTTACCATACTGGTTGCCTATTAGCAAAGATTTCATTTTGTGACTTTTATTACAGAAAACAATACATCTTACTATAAAGATTGTAGCACATCTCCTCCATAATGGGTGTGCCAATCGGACATATAGCACTTATTAACATCTATGGGGGTGTAAAAAAAACATTTATTTGAAGTCCCAGTTGTTTTGATTTTCCTGTGTATTATGTTCACTTCATCATCCCACCTATTTGCGTTTGTTTCGCGTGTCACGTTCAACATGCGTCACCTGCACGTAATTTAACAGTCACCAAAATTCGAATCTAAATATTTAAGAATCTGAAAAAGCACAGCAGGTCTGGCAAATTCTTAAAACAGAGAGGTTTACCCTCTTAACAAAATGAATTTTGCTTAATTTTGATAAATGTTTCTGTAAGATTCAGGACAGGTGACAGACTCTCAAAGACCAATAGGCTCCTAAATCTAGAGCATCTTTCTAGTGTCTTTGTTGACAGGCAGGCGTCTCAGCCTCTCACAGTCAGTCATTATTGCATATCCTTCCATGCACCTCCTCTTTGCCTAAATTTGGGCTGGCTAACCCAGATCCTGGCATGAAAACCTCCCTTCACAAACCTGTGGGTGATGTCATAGACACTGCATCTTTGTAGCGTCTACAGCGTGTGGTCACGCCTTTCACCTCAAACAAGTTGCTCTTTTTTATTTTGGACATCACTCTCTGGAAGCTGAGTCATTTTAATAAACACCAAGCGGATCACCCTAGTTTGGAAAATGCCAAATATTACACAGACATTACCAGACTGTTACACATGTCTGCTGTGGAGGAGGGAAAGGAGAGCCAATAATCTGAACCTCTCAGATGACAGCAATTGGTCAGGAAGAATGAAAGCCAGATTAAGACAGCAAACAAGAAAAAATTAACATTTGCATGCAGGATTCCCCAGACAGCGGTACACTGACCGCAAGCTACATTCAAGGAGAATCATGATAATTATCAGTAGCAGACTCTAAGTCATCCCTCGCTATTTTTATCCAACAAATAGGAACAGCCCTTTAATTCTAATTTTAAATCATTCACATATCGCTTTAAGACATATAGGTATAGTTGATGCCCCTATGCCTTAAAAGATATAATATAGAGTAAAAATGGTCTGTAAACTGTCAGGAAAATCTCATTTCTTTTTATATGTTGTATTGTTTTGAATAGGAAGTTCTTGAGATTAATTTATTTCCTACAGGGAACTAATCTTTGAAAGCTATTCTTCTGCATGAGACATGTTCAGAGTAACATGTAAAGTTACATCTGTGTAGCTGACATATTCTCCCTCTCCCCTGTAGGACTTTTGCATTTAGTCTAATCATTTTGAAACGCCGCATTTTGGAAATGACAGCAGTAGTTCTCGGCAACCTCACAAATTTTCCTCTCTGTTTCACCTGACTTTTAATAGACTGTCTAATTCCTAAAATATAAATCACTATTCACCATGTGAGCCAGTACAGTACCATTTTTTTCTTCTTCTACTTCATTTCTCTTCGATACATATTCATCCACAGTTAACACTAAAAAAGCACAATTGCTGTCTTTTTCAAATGTCGGTGAGTAATTCGCCTGAAAGATTCAACACCGCACATCTCTCTGTAAAACAAATCCTTTTGTTTCCAAAGCAATAAATCAGACCACTTGTTGGGTGTGTCTTTCCAAACACGTGAGACATGACTCTGAACAGTGGAAAGCCATAATGAGCAAGCAAAATTCTTCAAATTTAGCAATCAAGTAACCCAACTGTGTGCTTACGGCACTAGGGTGTGTAGGCACCACTGTGGTTTCCTGTTCTATTGTGTCTCTATTTGATGACTCAGTCGCACTTTCACTTCTTGAGGCCACATGAAAAACATTGGTCATTCAACCACATTAACACCGCCCAAAGAACATTGAATCATATCCTCGATCACTAAAGTACATAGATTTTCTAATCTGGAATAATCCGGTATGTCTGTTTTTTGTACTCCTGTGCAGCGTTGAGAGTCCATGCAGGACTGTGTCCTCTATAGCCTTTTCCAGTATACTCAGACGCTCAGGCACACAAATAAAACAGAAAACACACACACAGAGTACCTTGTGAGTCATGAACTGTAGCTGTAAGGCTTGGAAGGATGGAGGCAGGAAAAAGATACACACAGTGAGTAGAGCTACTACAGTCTGCAGGCTCTCACAATGCAATTTTAAAAGAGCTGATCATCAACGTGAATACTGATGCGGTCACGGGATAAAATCAAAAACCATGTTAATTTTTGATCGGTACCTGAATACTGAAGTCGCACAGATATGCAGAAATCATTAAATATCAACACGTTCTGAATGAGAGAGTGCACTGTATATACAGACTGTCCTGTGATTGTTTTACCTGTAAAATATAACAATGTTGCTATGAAGCAATTCAAGAAATGTATTTTCTAGATGAAAAAAAGAACTCAAATTGTAATTTTGTAGCCCTTCATTTTGAACGGATTATTTACAGTCTGTAAATGAGTCATGTAAACATGCAGAACAGTGCAGAGTAATGAATTCATGCTGGTCTGCAGAAACAGTAGCTTATGACAAGCTCCCTTAATGACAATTTAAGTAAGAGACTAGGAGGTGTTTTTGATCTTTTAATCTAACATTTTAACTTTTTAAATACAAATATTTTTCAAACTCTGTTTTCAATACACCCAGCACTAGATCCAGTTGTGAATAAGCCTGTAAGTGCTTTGCCATTAAAACCGTAGCAGAAAGAAACTGGTTTGGCTGAAGCAAACTGAACATGGATCTAATAAGCAACTTTTTTAGAAGCTTTTTTCTTTCTTTTTTTAAATCAGTGCTTTACCTTTCATATAGACAGAGAAAACAACACGCAGACAAATAAACTTATCCTGTGGCCCAGGTATCACATGACCTTTTTTCGAC
Organism: Aulonocara sp. 'chitande type north' Nkhata Bay; assembly: GCF_057382095.1. Lineage (NCBI taxonomy): Eukaryota > Metazoa > Chordata > Actinopteri > Cichliformes > Cichlidae > Aulonocara > Aulonocara sp. 'chitande type north' Nkhata Bay. Next base: position 14,591,413 of record NC_141353.1, on the reverse strand, counting down.
GTAAGTGTTCAAACACAAAAGGAATATAAACATGGTTGTTCGGAAGATGATGATATGTCACTTAAAAGTAGATTTTATAGGTTCTGAACCAAAGGATTATTGGACCGGCTGTTGTGACTTTCGTCCCGAGAACTGAAACTTTGTTTTTTTTTTATAGACTAAAAAAAAACGGACATATCGTGACTTTAAAGTAAACCCTACAAGGCTCATGGAAGGAACATTTTTCCAAAAAGTCAGGATAACAAAACAAAGAATTCCGAAACACTGATAATCTTTGTCAAAATAACCCAATCACACTCATGCTCAGGAAGCAAAAGCAAAATGCTTCTTTTTAAAAATTTTGTCATATCTCAGTGTTTAAAAATTCATTAAAAATAATCCTTGACCTGCATCCTGATCCAGACTCACAACACAAACTAATTACTTGTTTGTTTTTTTAACCACACAGCTGAACTTTCCAAAAAAGTTTGTTGAAATTTCATTTAACATGTTACATTAATAATCAGCTAAAAACTAATAACAAAAAATATCCTTTTCAAAGGTGATAAAGGCAGCGACTACACGGGATCACCTCTCAATAAAGCGCGCATGCTCACGCTGTTAATATATTACATATTTCTGAGTAATAAAAAGCAGCGTTGATTATTTATTACTTTTTAAAAATATTGTACTTAAATGTAAACCGACAGATGCCAACTAGACCACACCCTACTTACATAACACACATCACGTTGGTGAAAAATAAACGTGTATCCATCTGGTTAAAATGCAAAAATCATTCGAACACAATCGCCAACCAGCACTGCAAGATAAAAACTCAAGACAACCACCTCTCATCTAAGCTCCCAGGGAATACTGACCGATAAGGGGACTGTAACATGTGCAGTTAGGGGCACACTAATAGAGAGGTCCTCTGCCGGCTGGACACTGATATGTGGCATGTGTCTGCAGCCGTTAAGACGGCACTGCCACGCTGTGTCAGACAAGGTAATAGACCTTTTACTGCGGTAACTGACTTTACAGACTCTAAAGATAACAACCTGTATCCTGGGTTGATTCTTTAGGACGGCATTCCATATTTCTGAGGTGGTGAATATACCTAAAGGCCCCACAGATGAAAGCTTTTCTTTCCTTTATATGCATCATCATTGCTGGAAGACGGTCTCTTTTTAGATCCAGATAAGCCGAGAGTGAATCCAAGCTATGAGTGAGTGAATGATAACCAACAAAAATCAAAACCAACCTTTTCAAATGTCTCAAAAGTGAAAAGCAAACCATGGTGCTTTAGCCACTGCAGTCAAGAGTAACAGTGTGACAGGGATGTGTTGCTCATAAAAGCCTATTAATAGCTGCAGTGATTACTTTTAAACAATGTAGCATAAAACCGACATTTTGCTATCAACTACAGGCCTTATATTCAAAGACAGTATTGATTATGAATAATCCCATCTAGTAGTGCCGTGTTGAGGTTTTACGTGCTAGTTAATAACCGCACAACTTGGTTTGATTTCAGTTTTGCAATTTAGCTGTGACTTGCAAAACCTGTGAAAGCACAGGACACCGAAGACACCCCCCTTTTTTTAACGGCTCCTTCTTCCTTTGCTGCAGTGTTCTCTGATTGGCTGAATACATGTGTCAAGTCACTTCAGTGCTGTCAGAATGAGGACTGTTATTGGCTGGTAGTCCAATCCCCACTCCGAGCCAAGGCGTAGATCAGTAGGCAAACAGTTAAGTGCGTCAGGTGGGGCTGCAGCCGCTGCACTCCTGAAGAGGAGAAGGAGGCACTCGGGGCCACGCCAGGTAACAGAACAACAGCATGGAGGCAGATGAACGGCCCAATGATTTTCAATAAACTTCATTCACAAGTGGACCGAGTGTAAAGGTGCAGTGGAGGACTGAGGCACCTCTACTAAGATTTTTCGAGGGCTGTAAATTCATCCACAAAGAATTATTGAAATGGTAAAACTAGGTCATGTGAGGATAATATATATCTTTAGGGAAAAGTTGGATCTGTACTAAGGGGTTACCTCCCCTACGATGATCCCTGACTAGCAGTCTAACAAGAGACACATTTATTTTAATCTATAAAGCGCTTTTTCACACAAGTCAAAGTCACGGCCTCTCTCGAGTCTCATTCAGCCATCTCTCTGACTCTACAGTTTCACTGACATGTTCCACACTCACTTCAGGGCAGCACATCAAAGCCCAACAGTGTGAGCAAAGCTGGCTGGCTTCACACAAAGACAACACAATGACACTGCAGTAAAGAAAAAAAAGATTTAGGTCATGTCAGTGCTGTGAGTCACTTCTTGTGGTCTTCTGCCATACGCTGCTGACATAAATAGCATCAGCACCACACAGACACACAGACTATCACTCTGCTGTACTACTGATATGAAGTGGCCACAAACAATGATTATCACATCACACAGACTTGATAGATAGGAAAAGTAAATGGGAGTGGAGTCTTTTTCCAACAGGGATGTTGTTTGTGGCGTACATAGCCGTGGGTGTGACTTCCACCTGCAGGCCAGCCCAGGAAGTGAGACTCGATAAGGGCTAAACTTACCGGGTGGGGGGTAACGCAGTTGGTGCTCTCCATCCATTCCAGAAGTTCTTAGAGCCACCTACAGAAGGGGAAAAAACAATAACAATGGTCATTAGCTCATATGCAGAGTAGGTAGTACCAAACCAGCAAACTTTGGCTATTAACAGTCCTGTGACGTCTTGACTATTTTTTTGTTGCTGTGCTCCACATACGTCAGTGCTCATAAGGAATCTAACATTCTGATCAGTGCAAGAGTGACTGTTTTGCAGATTGAGGTCAGGATTTGGCTCGGAGTGTTATGTAACCTGGTATATGGGCCAGAATAATAGTATTACATATGAGCGCAGTTCAAACGGGAGCCACGGCGGTGAAAGGGAGGCTGATGCAGACTGCGGCAGTGTCTGTGTTTTTAGGCAATGGCTCAGTGCTCACAACAGACAGACGTGCCCCAGAGAGTAGTCTGAGCATTTTTTGTCTTGCCTTGTTTCATTTCTCTCCTTCCACATCAGTGTGCGCTCACCTTTCTCACCCACGCGTGGCTATTCTGTTCCTTACATTTTGTTTCCTAAAATTTCTTGATGTTGCCGTAGCTGCGGTTTAACGTTTTCTACTTTTCCCATTCGGTCTGTGATAAACCGAATGGGACCACAAGACAGACAGTAGCTAGATGAGACAAACAGACAGATAAATAGATAGATAATCTCTGTAGCAGGGATCTCATTAGGGCCTTGTCAATCTCTCATTGCCACTTTTGTTTTTTTGTTGGGGTTTTTTTTCTGTCTTGCTCTAGAAGGGTGGGATATCCGCATTGGTTGCTATGGCACCAGACAGCTCCTCATTTCCTCAGACAACGGCTAACTGTGATTGTGTGCGTGTGAGTGTGTGTGTGTCTGCATGTGTGTGTGCCTCTGTGTATGTGTGCATCCACATGTCTAACTGTGTGCACAAGTAACGCATACATGTGTTAGGCCTCTTGTGTTTAATGTGACGAGTTCCAGCAAAGCGATAATCATCACTCTGCTTCTGCAATCAATTACAAAATCCACTTAAGATTCATAAACCATGACATATAAGCAGCTGCAGCTCAGCTTCATGCTACGTTTTAACTAGGTCTTCCCTCTGACTGACTTGATTTATTCAAGGGATCTTAGCGGGGTTACAACTCGTGTGTGACTGAGAAACAGAGTGAATTTCTGTTAGATGTGGCTCTCAGTGTCTGTCTTGCTTTTCCTCTGCTGCTCAGCACTTTGTCAGATGTAAGTCTGTTTGACTTTACAAACCAGCATCTTAGAGCCTTCATCCTTGCTGACCTGCTCTTTCACCTCAATTTGCACTCCAGCAGATGGCAGTGTCTGCTTGACACTGTAGTATACGCCTCCCAAACCACATTTCACTGAATGTTTATTTAAAGCGGGGAAAGAGTTTAATCAGAAAAACAAGCTTTTTACAAAAGTAATTTTTTTAAAAAATTCATTCGGTTCTATTTTCTAACAAAAATTGAGGTCAGTGTTATCAGTTAGCGAATTTGAAATACTGACTGGTAAGAGGAAAGAATGCCTTAGAGCTCCTCAGTGTCAGGGACAGGCTAATTTTACAATTAAATTCCCAAAAAAGAAACAACTAAGCCTGAAAATATAGGACTGAACAGTATACCCATGATTTTTTTTTTTAACTCTACAGGAACGAAGGAATAAAAGGAGGACCAAGTACGTTTAACCAAAGAACAAGGCAGCCTGAAACCGGAGCTTGATGTCCTGATGGCTGGGATGGCAAAGAAAAGGGCCACTTGTCTTTCTGTGTGTGTCTGTTCATGTACGTGTATATGTATATGTGAACAGGCTGCGGTGTTGGGTGAAAGAGGTGTGTTTTTTCCACCCTGAGGGGCCTCAGACTAGGGCGGGCGAGGCGGAGCTCTGGGGAGGCGCAGCGTGGGGAGGGTTGTTTTAACTGAACTCAGTGCACTGTAACAGCAGTCGGGGCGGGAGGTCACAGAGTCCAGCATTCCTCTAGAGCGTTGTCTGTTTACATGACCGCCACTGCCTGGGGGAGGTGGCAGCTCTGCATAACTATAACATCATATAACTCTCATCGCTTGCCTATATGTCCATCATCTAGCAGAGAGATAAGAATGCTTTATTCAGTGTTCCTAATGTTGAAATCTGTTCAAGCTTGAGACTTCAGTCAGCCACTTCATTCTGAGTGTACAAAAAGGTCTCCAGTCACAATGGCTTCAAAGCACACTCAAACCTTTGTTTGTGCAGTAATGGAGGCACAGTAATATGCTTTCTTCTCTCTATTTTGCATTACAGGCAGAGATACTTCAACAAGCGACATTGCTGCATGTAGTTAGAATGACCTGTGAGTTAGACACGACATGCAGTACCTGCACTGCACGCCAGCGACTTATAGAGCTGAACAATTGTTAATGCTGCAATGCCTTGTGGATACTTGAGAATCCAGAGCATGAAACACATTTGAGCTTAGCCATCTGCATTTTATTAAAATTTGACTGACTTGTGTTTCTTCAGGCAATTGCTCAATCCCTGCAGTCTTTGCTAACCGGGAGTGATTTTAATTGTAGTTCATTGCTTAAAAAAGACTATAATTCACATTTTTGCCATGCTGAGAAAGCAAATTCTGTATATTGTCTGTATAGGATTATTACACTGTGGTTAGTGTGTATGTAAAAAAAATGTGTGTGAAAATGTGAAAAACATTGCAGAGCAGGATTAAGGGGCAAAAGATGATATTATGTCAGGTGGGTCAAAGGACCAGCTCAGGCTACTCTCAAGTGGCTGAACTTATCAGGTTAATTACGTGGAACAACTTCAACTTGGTTGGCTTGAGTTGCTGCTGGCCTCTCTGAAGAGCTAATGCGGGCTAAACTTTGACTGTAGCTCCTCTGTGCTGCTGCTTTTCACATCCCAGAGCCTAGAAGCCAGCTGGTCAGCTCCAGGGGAGCACAACAGAGATGGGGAGTGACATCCAAGCCCTAGAGAGACAGTGCTCTGACTGTACTGTGGACTAGGGAGGGGGAGCACGGCTGTCAAAGGCACCATTGTTTGACAGGCCTGCATGGTTTCACGTGCAGCACATGATTCTCACTGAGGGTCTGAACTATAGCCCAGTTCGATCTAAACTGTCCGGGAGGATGTAGTTGTGGCCTCCCGGGCAGGTTAAAGTGTAACTGTGTCCGTGTTTTCTCAGGAAAGTGTGTTTACCTAGAGGACCAACATGGAGGCCCTTTTGTTTAACTAAGTAGCGAGGCTCGCCCTAAAAGTAAAGCTCTGTGAAATACACAGGAACCAGGAGGCCCTTCGGTGCTCCACTAACTGGTTGGTAGGAAGTATTTTCTTGACTGTGTGTACTCAAATGTTTGTTTGCACGTATGGGGGAAAAAATGAAGTCACATGCACAGACAATTACATGTCAAACAAATCTATCAAGTATACAAAGGAGTACAAGCTGAGATTTTTTCATCCAGATAAATCCAAACAGCCCACAGTGAAAGGGTACACAATTCAGAGGTACCAGTCTCATTTAGAGACCAGAACAGCTGCAGCCAATTAAATGCAAATAATCAGGCAGGTTTAGAAAGAGGAAATTCGGGCATTTTAAACATTTGGCCTCATTCTTAATAACTTGTCGCCACTCAAATATTGGGTCCAAACAACTTTGCACTTGATACCAAACTAATCAAACCACTTGGGTAGGCTGTGGGATAATGCTGACTTAGCAGGAGATGGAGAAAAAAACATAGTTAGATGAGACATGAAAGTGAAAAAAATGTGATAAATACCTCTAAATGACCAGTCTTTTAATCTGAGAGCTTCAAACAAGAAATTCAAGCAAAAAAAATAAATTAAATTAAAAAAACCAACCCCAACATCATCAATTGAGTAAATTCCTCGCAAGACATAGTATACAGCTGACACAGATGAAGTTGTACTGCATGGGTTCAATCAGTAGCAACTCAACAGTTTTGCGTACATAAAATATTTTATCAAATGAGACCATTTATCGCACTTAGATCATAATTTCAGGGAAATAACTGGTGAAAATACTACTTATACTTATGCAAGCCAAAACAGCACACCCTCCAACGGACCAGGTAAGCTGTGCAGTATGCGTTGCCATGTCTTTAAGCTCCACGTAGCTCACTGACTCATTAACCTCACTTCACAGTACACCCCTCTGATTTAATGTTTACCATGTTCACACTGCAGCTGAAAGTAACGGGGAGATCATCGGTTAGCAGACGTTTTGAGTAACATGTATTAAAACTGATCCACGTAGCAAAATTTATGACAAACCAAGTATTTCATGAGATATTTAGCTGCATATTCAGGGGATCACCAAGCCATTAGTGATGACCTCTGGGCCAATACATGTACAAATTTTCATATTAATCCATCCAACAGATGTCAAGAGGGTGGACCAACTCTGTAACCTCATTTACAAATGTTTATTTTGTAACCTTTAAGTGGTCCGACTGTTTTTTAGTCATCGATCCAGCTGTTAACAATAAAACTGCTAACACAGCACATCAATGTCTCGACAGGTATGTCCGAGCACAAGTATGTTTACTTTGTTTCTCTCTGCCCCTACCAGAGATCAGCATGCCGACTGCTGTCAAACACAAACAACAAGCCACTCCAATGATGGAGGAGGGAAAAAAAAATCTCATATATCCTTGAAATACTTTTCTTCCTTTCAACAAAATAATAAAGTGCGAAAAGTGGATAAGTGGTGGTGTGAAAACATGCTTTTTGGTGAGTGGGACGTAAAAAAAAATTGGTTTTAACTTATTCAGTATAAATTATTATCCTGTCCCTGAAACTGTAGAAAACATTTGCCGTGAAGTTATTAAAGATTCTTTTTGGCCACCAGAATAAAAAGGACAAAGAGCTTTAATTTTAGAAGAAGTAGGCATGATTTATTTTGAATTAAAAAATAAATAAATTGATAACACTTAGAGGAAATACAAAAGGTAATAATACCTGTTTTGCCTTTGTAGTTTTCAATTTTAGTTTCTGAAATAATGTTAAGTTACTTCAAAGTACTATTATTATCTCTTTAATGAAACTAAAGGCAGTGTCTCCGGCTCCGTTTAAAATAATATTCCACCAATCAGTCGATGCATCTTAATCTAACTAAAAGCTTTTTAATGCTGCACAAACCACCCTTTGGTTGTCAAGCAAAAATGTGGTCTTCACTTTGCTAGGCCATCGTAACACTGAGACTGGTGCTGACTGCACAACTAAAACCTTTGTGGCTTTTTTAAAACCTTATGCACCAATATAAAAAACAAAAAAGGAATCTCAAAGCAAATTCTTCAGACTGGCTTTGTAATTTCGTCACTTTCGAACCAAGTGTGCAAACTGAAAATGTGTGTGCCATAGGTCTCATAAGGTCAACAAACCTGACCATGATTTGTTACATTGCAGCCATTATTTCATATACAGGGACATTAAATTGCTTTCATATAATGTTCTGATCACAGAGTGGATAAATCACTGTCTGTCTCTGTGCTATCAACTATCCAATAAAAGCAAAACTGACTAAAAAATAAATATAAAGATCATGCTCCTAGTATATTTTGTCTTTTTTAAGTAAACTCCGGGAGAGTATTGCGTTCAAAAATGTTCAGTTTGACTGAAAACAATATCAACTCTAAATTCCCACATCTGCTACTCCACATGTAGATATTAGTGCTGCTTTTAATCTTTTAAATCATGGTCTAATTAAACAATCTGCATATGGATTGAAATCATCAGCTGGTACATGAATGAAAGTTAGTAATCCAAGAGATTTACAATCAAACATTAAAATTATGACAATGTAAAGTTGATCAGGGCGGCTATTTAGGACATCTGCTATAACTTACGCATTGCCATTTATGCAGATGACAGTACCATTTTTGTATCTGTTGATAATTAGAAAGAATTTCAGAAAAATGATTTGCTCCAGACCAAGAGCCTGCAGCAAACTGCTATTTATAACACACTTTATATGCATGTGTAATGTTGAGACTGACCTCACGGATACTGGGTGAACAATCTTCAATATGTATGTTTATGTTTATCTAGCCACATATTTTCTTCCACTTATTTAATTTTCACATTTTGTTTTGTGCTTGATTTTAGCAAAAATGAAATTACACAGATACAGTTTTCAAAGTATATATAGTATCCACAGGTTCTTCAGAGTAAGGATAATCTTTGGAAATGTACACTTTTGTGTTTTTTCTCCAGATAGCTTGCACACTCAGCAAGGGCATCCTGCAGGCAGATATAATGCCTCTTCTCTGGCCCAAGGGTCTATATTTCCACTCAAGATGCTGATTCAGCCAACAACACAGAGGCTTACTTTGAGAAATAGACAGTAAAGGAAAAAGAAGAAAGTTTAATTTCATAACCTAGAGCAGTAAAATAAGAAGATTGTGGCAAATTGATTAACTCCTCTACTGAACTTATTATTACTGAGAATACACAGATGATTAATAGCTGCTTTATCTAACGCTAAGCTTGTAAAATTAGCAGTAAACACCCTGGTAGCTCACATATTTAAAAAACAGACTATTGTGTTAGTTCATTAGGTCATGTGACTGCATTTCCTTTGGATTAAGATTGGGACTCTGATTTTTCCTATGGTTTCCTTTCAACCATCTTGCTTATTATCCTGCACTGCTTCCTCAGCATCCTGTAAATTTTATTGATATAATTTAAAATGAACTGCTTCCTAACTGATGCAAGATGTCCAGGCTCTGAGATATCAAGGCAGTTGAAAAACTGTGCTGCTCCCAGCAACATGGCTTAGATGTGCGAGCAGGATTTTATGTGGTGCCTTTTGCATTCATATCATAGCTTTGTGGATTTTTGACAAAAAAAAGCTCTTCTTCAACTTATCATCCGTCCACAGAAAATTTGTGGAACATTCTGTCTGTCTTTTACAAACTCGAGATATGCCAAAATACCTTTTGGTTTAAGGTACCAGTGTTTTCTTTCTCTTAAGGTAGAATTTCATCCTTACAGTTTTTCTTGTAGTGGTTAAATGAGCAAATGATTAATGAAGTTGTAAAGAATTCTGCAGGTGTTTTGATGTTTTTTTTAATAAGACCTGCACATTGTGTCTTTGTGTTGATGTTGTCCTTGTAGCCATTTTGACCCCAGGCTTTGACAGCTTTTTCAGCTTTTTTCCAGCTCCTTAATACTTTCTCTAAAGAACTGTAAAAGTTTTCGTAATCAAATTCCATCTTAGGAACAGAATTTGTTTGTAACTACTTGTTGTCACAAAGACATAAAAAAACAATTAGTTGTGAAGCAATCTAATCATATAGTGCTGTGTCTTGGGGATCAATGATGGTCCAGATAATCACCAATCGCTTGTCAATCATGGCAACTTTTAAGCTTGTTATTCCATTATTGTATTAACCCTTCCATGCATGAATTATGACAACCTCAATCAGGATTTTTAGTTTTTAATCAAGTATTTTTATTCATCTTTAGACATGAAAAGATGATTAAAAATACTTAAGAAAAAAATCCTGACAGGGTTAAATAACAATGATTGCAATGACACACCTCATACATCTATAGTAACATTAAACGACCAGTGGGTGGCAGGGTATGGAGTGACACATCAGTGTCCAATGTAGTGGTTTATGTGCAAGTATACCATCAACACTGACACAAATACAAGAAAAAAGCCTTTGATGACTGTCCACTGTAGTGACCGCTATGTGTGAAAGGGTTAATTTAACAGATTCATATTAAATGTGGCACATGTATATCAAATGAGAAGAAAATAAGAGAAAACATAAGGTATGTGTTGTTTTTAGTTTGGTGTGGTGTAGCCACACCTCTTCTCAACTTTTTGTTTCACTGCATATTTACCAGTAGAAGACAGAGAGCAGGAGAGCCGATTTAATTATAATAGACAGTTACTCCTAGTGCCCTATACCACTTTAGGTAATATGAAAATAAAAAACTTTAAACTAGTAAAGTTAAGTCACTAAAAGTTATGTACAAGTCACAAAACAGAACCAAAGAAAGACTTAAATTAAGTTGACTTAATTATTAAATGTTGTTTCAATATACAAAGTAGTTTACAATTAATATGCATAGAGATTTTATGCAAAGATGAACAATAGCCTCTTTAAAACGAAGGGGTTTATGCACTGCATTCCTACCATAAAATCCTTCTCTACATAAGTGTCAGTGAAATTACTTTTTTGCTGACTAGACTAATAATTTCCTTGAATCAGTCACCTGAGAAAAACATGCTCTTCTGTGTTTCTTCCATGTGGCACTAATGCATGAGCATCATTGTCATCACTTTAGTCAACATTCCTGTTTAAACACTAGACAGCTGAGCAGTTAATGAAGCTCCTGCTGCCCACGCTCCAATTATTAAACCCTATCTCAGAGTTACCTAGTACTTTTCCTATTGCCATCCTATACAAAAATCAATCATGCTGAGATTGACCTCTGTATAATTGAAAGTAGCATAGTTCCTGTTATGAACAATAAAAAAACAATATTTTTTGAAAGACTGTAAGACTGTGAAAAAAAAAGCACCAGTAGAAGTAGAAGCCACTCCAACAACATAGAAAACCCCGATCACTGAAAAAATATATATGTGTAAATACAAATTAGTCCAACTACCTGATCATAATTATGATTTGTGAGCACCAGAACTCAATTCTAGACCCTCCTGCATCATAGCTCCATATGTGGAAAAAAAATGCTAGACAAACTGAAAAGTGCTTCAGACGTTGCAGAGGAGTTACTAATGTTCCTGTAACCGCTCAGGCAGTCTGAGGACGTTGAATAATGTCAACCTATACACTGCAGACACAAACAAAAACCTTGCAGGTTTGGTCTTTGCTACAGAATATGAAGAGACATCTGATAGACATTAGGAGAACATTCTATGGTCAGATGCAGATGAAACCAAGATAAATTTGTTCAGTTCAAATGGGCTTCAGCATGTTTGAGGTGGGAAAAAAACAACCACAGTGAGCGCTCAGGGAGAGCACTATCCCACAACTCAAACACAGAGGTGGTAGTGTGACTTTATGTGGCTTCACGAATGCAACCAGAATGTCTGTGGATACACCAAAATGCTAGCTTACAAGATTGTTTCCTTCCACCGGAAGCATATGTCCTGAATCACACAAGAGACTGTAAAGAATGGAGAACATTTTTCTTTTAAGTAAAAGCTGTCATCCTGATGAGAATGTTGCCCAACTTGAAAAACAACTGGAATCTCTGTAACACCAGTAGTTTCCATAGCAAGGAGGCTGATGTATTAAGAGCAATGTGCAATAACCTTTACATGGCTTCACTCTGTTATACATTTATCCCTGGTTCAAATTTGCTCTCTGTGTAAATGATTTCTCTAAGTTATAATAAATGGGCTGGTTCTCATATAGTGCTTTTCTAGTCTGAGCACTCAAATCTCTTTACACACATTGCTTCATTCACCCATTCACACCCATTTATACAAGCACTTTTTCTTTGTTTTTTCTCACACATTCATACTTCAATGTGTCAAATGCATACAACTTGGGGTTAGTATCTTGCCCAAGGATATTTAGCAATCAGACTGGGAGCAGCCAGGGATCAAACCACCAACCTTCCGATTAATGGATGACCTTCTCTACCTCCTGAAGTACAGAAGTCTAACGCCTTATAAATGCTTAATTAAGAGGAACTCTCAGATATATGTTTCTTCAATGAAACATATTTTTGAACATGTAATTTTCATATATTGGCTACTAAGTTATACAATGACAAATCTGTCTCTCGTTTTCTTTCATGTGGAAGGCTGGAGGATATCCCATATGTAGCTCTGAAAGAGTGTTTTAGAATTATGAAGAAGACTCACTAATTCTTCACTTATACCTAATCTTCGCCAATCAAAACACAGGTGCACTCAGTTCATTTCAAGGTGAAGTGCAATCAATAAAATACTGATACAATTAGCAGGAAAGTCTGTGTTGCAAACATTAGTAAATTATCTGTTGGTTGAAACATTGCTCTCCATATATTTTGTGCATTGAGAAAAAAAAGTCTCAGAAAAAAATGTGCTGGTCGGAAAATCAGTTCAGAAAATTCTCCGAGTTCCCACCTCTTACACAGAATCTCGTCACATCACTCTCTCTGTAAAATCAACAGTACTTTTCTTTTTATGTTCGTTTTTCTTTTCTTTTTTACACCAAAACAAATTTTTGCTTTTTGCTGTATTAAGAAGCTAACCTTAGAGTAACTTCAAAGATTAATATACTGAAAAATCATGACCTCTCTCTTTTTTCTCTCTAACTGGCTCAACATCTGATCAGCAGGACACACAGAGCCAACTCCATACTGCATGATAGTCACATCAGCTGGAGTCTAGGACAGCAAAAATCTTAAGTGTTCACACCTGAGGGGTGCTCTGCATGAACTGCTCTAGCTCCTCTACACACCACCCCACTGCCACTTGTGTTACCTGAGGAGGATCAGGAAGACAACATCTGGATATGTTCTGGGGGCTGTAATTTTAGAAGCTCTTAAACAACCTTAATCCCCTCACAGTGTGCTATTTATTTTGGTCATGTTCTTTCGTCAATAGCCAGATTTTCTAAGAAGCAGGCAGCATTTCAAAGGGAATGACATACTGAGCCTAATATATGCAACAGATTGGAAACAATAAAAGCAGTCATTTTTTCCAGCTAAAGATTACTAATCTATAGGTACATTTTGTCTGCTTCATCCAACATTGCAAACAGATTTATCTTTTCCAAGAAACTCAGCTGAGTTCAGTATATCACAGCGTACTCGTTTTTCCAGTAATCACCAAGAAATTCAATTAAAAAGGAAAAACTTCAATATTACAGAGAAATGTAATTAAATCCCACTCTACAAACTTTTCCTAGCTTAAATACGCATTAACCCAAAACAAAAAGTTCTTTCTCAGAAGCAGAGCACAAGTCAGAAAGATCCATAAAAATGATTTCATTGCAATTCATCCCGCAAGCTGCCATAATGACTAAATTTACCACTTAATTATGCTTTAATTGGGGGATTTTCAGCTTCATTACATAAAGGGGGGCTATAACTTGAAAGGAGCAGGGAGTAAAAAGTCTCATCTGTGTGTTACCAGGTTTTTAGAATAAATTCAAAAGTGCACTAAAGCATTGGGCCACACTTCTTAATCTTTGAATGCAGGTGTTTTGAGCCTTGTCGCCACAGGTATTGTTAAATCAAGCACCTAGCCTTGCAGTCAGCCTTCACAAACATTTGTGGATGAATGGGTCGTCTAAAGATCTCACTGAGTTTGAGCGTGGTACCGTAACAGGGTTTAACGGTTACAACAAGTCAGTTTGTGAAATGTCTTCCCTCCTAGATATTCTGAGATCAGCTGTAAGTGGTGTTACTGCAAATTAGAAGAGTTTCAGAACCACAGTAACTCAGCCCCAAAGTGGTAGACCACATAAAGTTACAGAGTGAGGTCACCGAGTGCTGAGGCACACAGTGCGTAAAAGTTGCCAACACTGCTGACTAAATAGCTGCAGAGCTCCAAACCTCCTCTGGCATTAACATCAGCACAAAAACTTTGCACATTCATCACTGCATGGGTTTCCATGGCTGAGCAGCTCCCGTAGGTGTAATGAGTAGGCAGCCTGGTACTTTTGTCCATATGGCGTATATTATTAGAGACATTGCAGCAAGGATACAGTGATGTATTACTTACTCCATATCAAGTCATCATTTAATTTTGCCATTGTTTTAAGAATTCAACTAAAATTTTCATTAAACTCTTTGTTTAAATAAATACACAGCTTTCCCATTTGGCATTAAAAAGGGTGAAGTAGAACAGAGGTTAGTTTACAGCAACGACCACGTGGTGAAATGGGACAAAAGGCGAGACAAAACAGCCAGACAACATATTTGTGAAGAAACCAGATAGAAGTCAAACAGGAAGAGAGAGAAAAGGAAGAGAAAACAGAACATAAAGAGACAGAGAAAAAGACGAGCTCGTCAAACGAGCGAGGTGAAGAGTGAAAAAGGAATGTAAAACGGTCATATTTTACCACTGATAGCAGGCGTGCGGTGTGGCAGGCACATAAGGAGTTCGTTTATTAGCGTTATTCCTTTTAAGAGGGGTTGTCCTAAAGAAAAAAGAGCCGGTTCAGACCACTGATCTCAGCCCACTGTCTTTAAAAGCATGATACTTTTATTTGACTCAATCCATAGATCTGCATGTAAAAAAAAAATCACTGCATAAATAACACCTAAAGAACAAGCAATCAGCAGGAGTGTGTCTGTGTTCATATAGTCAAATTAAACCTATAAAGCCGGAATGGGATTTTAGCATTTCTTGTGTCGATTACTCAAGCTTTAACATCCAAACAACAAGCTGTTCAATTTTATAAAATTCATGGCTAACAGCTTTACATGAGCAAGACCTAATCTTACTCTTTGTAAGTGACTGCACACACTTCTATGCTAGGCTGTGATATGAACATAACAATTAAAACTTGACAAGTCTGACAGCAGCACAATTTGGATTAAATTAGTTTTGTTCATCTTAATGAGATGAAATGACAGTCATTGCAATCACTTTGTTTAATGTAAAGAGAAGCCAAAAAAAAAGGATATGACATGTTGCATCACTGCACTAATTTACGAAACATTACCTCAGCAGACACAAGGAGCAGGGAAAGTAAGAAAAGTAGATGAAAGGTTATGGAGGATTACAGCTTGCACAATGCCGACAAATAATAATTCATACAAAGTGTTACCCTTCAAATTTGTCCTCTCTAGTGTCATTCTGATGTGGAGGAAACTCTGATGATGCTACAGATGTTTTGTGTTTAGTTTCCCGAATACATACATCAAATCAACCACATTAAAAAATATACAGGAAATCTTTTAGGGAAGATTTAGGTAGAACATCGAAGCTATTTGTCCAAAAACCCCAGGATTATACTTAAAGAGATATATGTCCCACATTTGCAACCAGCCAAGCAGAGGTTTTAACAGACACTAATGCGTTGGTTGGCCTTTGGTTTGTTTAGGGATTACTCTAAACCGTTTAGTGAAATGGTGTGTGATCACTGCCTGATACTGTCTTTTCAGACCTAAGCCTCTTGCTGATTACCGCAGGAAAAAAAGGTGCTCTGTCACATTCTTTCACCTTCACCTAAACTTTAGTCTGTGACGGTGCTTTCAGTTTTTACATTTTCTAGGGGAAAAAAATATGTCCAGATATCCTTGGAGCCCTAAAATAATATGACCTCAGGCAAACACTTGTGATGGGTACTTCATACATTCTATGAAATTGCTTAACTACTGTAGATCTATAAGAAATAGTCCTGTCTCATCGACCACACAGTGTACTGAGCAGACACCTTTAGTACTTGACAGTTTCACAACAACAAAATCATTCCAAATAACTTAAGTAATCTCTAACTGTAATATCCCGCTATAATTAGATAATTAGAGAAGACAAGTGCACTTTATAACTTTATAAACATCCAATTTGTAGCCAGTAACGAGGCTGACTCCACCACTGGCTGTGGTGGTGTGACCTTCAAGTACGGCTGTTATTATTTTCCACAGAGATCAGCAGCTAAGAATGTGAAGCATGCAGAGCCTGAAAGATCCCTTTCTCTTCCCAACAACCCCCAACACTGTTTTCTACATTTTCTTTTCTACTATACCTATACAGTACCTTCATTTCTGTTTGAAACCAAGCACATTTTGAAGCATACCTTGAGGTAACTCCACCATCCTATATGTCCTCTGCTTTTTCTTCCTGTCCTACACTGTCAGCTGCCTCAGGTTTGTAGCACACCCTATTGTGAGCACTAAATAGGATGTCATGGTGACGCTGGTCAGTATTTTGAAGAACAGTAGCAAATCATTGGAGAGACCTGAGAAAAAAATAGGAGAGCTATTTTAATCTGTTTCCCTGCAGGATATCCTTGGACAGCATGTCAAACAGAATCACACACAACAGACATTAACTTGAGTCGAGCCATGCTGAGTGCATTCAAGCTCGTGGCATTCACAATCTTAAATTATGCATCTCAGCACTGCATGTACACAGAACCTAGAATTCATTGCTTTTAATCATCCTTAACATGACTACTTCTTCTTGTTTTTGTTCTGTAAAGCACTCTAATGTAGAGGTTACTGGTAAGTGTACAAATATAATGTAGAAAATCTCAATGAATCCCCACAAAATTTCAATGAAGATAAACTGAGTGGATGCTTCACACACTGATCCCGCCCAGAAGCTGATTTCAGCACCACCAAGTTCTGGTTCTTCCCTCATAAACACAGACATTGTGTAGAGAGTACCAGAAGAATATTTTAACATTATATGGACGGTACCTTGCTCATTAGCTTAGCTACAAACATTCAGTCCTCTCTTTGGTCGCTCTGAACAATCCAAAAGACTCACCAGTTTTTAAATGTCACTATGTTGTTGATGGGTTTTTTATTTTATTTCCCATACCAAAGAAGCATCAATTTACATGGCATTTAAATTTAAGATTAAGATTATTATGTGTGGGGTGTGCTTGAGGAAAAGATGTGCATGTAAGTAAGAAAGTAAGGTAAGCAAGAAATGGGTTTGGCTGTTTAGCATCATAATAAAATAAATAAATAAAACTACCAACTGTCTTTCTCTGAATCTGAAAGTTATATGGAAGAACAATGTGAAGACTTTTGGGAGAAAGGGCAAATTGAGTAGCATTGAATAGTCCTCTATTACAATGCTGAGTCAGACTAGGCTCATACAGCAAAACTTCCCTGACTTTTAAGCAAATGTTCATCACCACATATTCTCTGAAATGCATGGTTGTGTAAAATATCTGCATTGAAAATGAAAATAAAAATGATTAAATCTATTACAGTGATACCTTAATATGTCTCAACTTTTTCCCACGTAAACACAACATTTGACAACCTCCCCAGTACCCATAATGATGAGTTTTGACACCTCAGTCTATATCATTATGACCATTAAAATAGTTTCTGGGTTTTTCTAAGGGTAGTTAGGCAGAGACTACCCTCACTATAACTTCTGATTTAAACCCAGTCATTTTGTTCAATAAGAAGCCCTCAAATATGACAGAAATCACTGGGTTCAGAAAAGAGCTTCAAGGATGACTTCAAGTAGCCTTTCAAGGGATAAAAAAAATAAACATTTAAGGTCAACACACCAGGAAAATGTCTATAGAAAGAAAATGTGCCAAACCACGATAATTCATTGTGTAGTCATAATTAACAAACAGTTACTGTAGGAGCGTTGGAAAAAATACCCCACCTTGTAATGGAACGATCTTCAGAGAAGATAGCAAGTGAGAGCTAAATTAGCTGTTAGCCACCTTTAGCATCCACAGTTCCTTTGCAAATTGGGGTACATTTCTGGACACATTCCTCACAATGGTTTGCTTCATGGTGGGCAAGAGGAAACGGTGCATCTGCTAGCAGGTGTCACACCAGGAAGGGGGGGAGACAGTTCTGGAGAAGAGACTTAATATTCTTGAGGTACCAAAAGCGTATCTACAATCGAATGGCTAGCTAGCTATCTCATTCTAAAAGCGCCAAATGAGTCAACATAGTCTTCACTCCATGTCCTGGGTACTGGTCTTTCAAGTCATGCCCTATAACTTTACAATAGAAACCTAATTTAGCATTTTCCAGGTACTTCAGAAATTCACAGTCTTGCCTTTTCTAAAGTTTCCCAGTATATTTATTTGCCATTTCCCAATTCCATGACCAAAAGCTTTCTATGACCATATGAACCCAGCCTAGGGGTGAAAAAATATCAGTGAGGCAATATCAACTTCCTTTGCTTCGCCATTAGCTTCCTCCTGCAAAAAGTTATCAGTATACTGTCAACAAACAGCATCAATATTTTAAACACTCAGGCGGTCTAACCCATTACCCCAACAGTTTTACTTAGTCACTACTTCATGACTCCTCGTGATGGAGCTTATCAAATTAATGAATTCACAGGGGAAAATGATGGGGACAGTGTGGACACCGAGGAGAGATCAAACTCACACGTTATCAAAACAAAATGCACAAACACACCGAACTGTAAAGAACGAATCCTTAATTCCTAATTTTTCCCTCTTTTGGTACACAGATATGCAAATCCATCATATATGATTGTTTTGGTAAGTATCAAGTATTACATAATTAAGGGCAACATATTAAATAACTGTGCATAGTTAATTCAAAAACATGATGCTGACCCATGAGTTAACTGTCATTTGGTGCCACCTTCTTTAGTCATTGCCAGGTTGATCAATTCTGCCCTTGTCTGCTGGCATCCATTTAAGCTACCAATAAGTAAAATGTTTTACACTACAGTCCTTAAAGCAGCAACATCATTGGAAAAGTTAGCAGAACAGTTCTCTCTGATCCACTCCTGCTGCGATATCTTGTCATTTGTGCTCGGACTGGCCCTATGTTGAAATCTCCAAATGCAGATAATCTAGCAACAACACTTTTTTTTCCACTTTAAACATGTGAGCATCATTTCAGTAAGGGCTAATGGATTAAGGGTTTTCTAGTGAACTGCCTTAATTTAAGCCAGCAGGGGTAAATGCTGTCTGCTCTCGAGTGAAGCCGTCACATTGTCCTGTGTGCAGTTCTTTTTATTTATTTATTTATTTTTTAACCTCTGGACATGTGAGATGTCGCAACAAATGAAAAGCAAAAGAAGACACATCCTGAAAGAAGCAGAGCAGCTAAGATTAACCACAAACTAGACAACAGAAAATTCAACACACACCCACAAACGTGTTGGCACACACATATACACAAAGAGCACAAACAGAAGCTCAAATCCAAGAAAAGTGTACCACTGCCACAGTCCTGTACAGTTTACTGAGGTTTGTGACAGAATTTGGAACAAAATAAACAAGGTGAAAACTTTCACAGTGATCCTGGCTCAAACCAAACAACCTGAAGTAACTTTAGCTGTTTGTGAAACTTACCCTTTTCCCCACAAGTCTGCTTGTTGTCAGTCTTTCATTCCAGCTAGGCAAGTTTGTTCCTCAGATTTCTTTCGTCTCAAGATGGAGGCAGAAACTCTCCAAACACCGTTCCTTTGCTCTGAGTTTTTGTTATTAGCAGGTCCGGTTCTGCTTCTCTCCTACTGACTGCTGCATGAGCTGCTAACATGACAACACTGATAAACAACCAACTGGAATGACAGACACCAGTGCTCAAACACACAGGTGCACGCAGACCCCCAGTGAACACAAACAGAGAAGGCATAGACAGCTTAGAGAAGCACAGTATAAAACAGCTCCTTTGCCAGCAGTTCGCCCCTTGTGTGGAACTCCAACCTTACTCCACCTACCTCCTCCTCCTCCTCCCCCTCCACGCACCTCCCCTCCCTCTCTCCTAAACAGCTCCAAGACACAAAGAGAAAGGGGCTCAGAAGTTTCTTTTTCTTCAACTTTTTCCTGTTAACGGTTCAACGCACAATGCAGAACTGTCGTCTTTTCCTGGTTACAAAAAAACCAAAAAAACACCGAACTGCTTCTGTACGACAAAGCAGAGCAAAACAGTGTGAAATGTTTGTTTTTATCCACACTTGTTTAAAAGTACGATCCTCTTTATTGACATAAAAATCAGAAACAGTCAAACTGAATTTTCACGAGCGTTTTAAATCCTTAAAAAAAAAGCTCAAACCTTTTGCTTGCTTCTGTCTTTTCAGTGGTGCGGAGAAAAAAAGATACACACTTTATATGCACAGTAATCCTTTAGCTGCTCTACTTTAAATAGCCCAGATTTCATGATCCTTTGACACAATTTCAGGTGACTCGTCACAGAGATACATGAATGAAAAATATCTGTATAATCAAAGACCTATAAGCATGGCCATATGTCATATATTTCACATGCTGCATTAATCCTGGCAAACAGCTAGAAATCTCTCACATTAACTGACCTTTCTTACGAATTTTCAGTACGACTGACTAGTTAGTTAGACTATAGTATAGTTATACTATAGTAACGGCTTGCATTGTGTGCTCAGTAGAGCAGATGCGAATGCTCGCCATGATGATGGTGAAACCTGTTTTAATAAATCAGTAAAGGTGAAGGCTCCTGGAAAAGTTTTTGTTCGGGGGGATGCTGCTTTCAAATAGCTTCTGCTAGCTCTCAAAAATGTTTGTTCATTTGCTACCACTATGATTGATGATGTTTGCGCTTAAGTCCATCCACATATCCAAAGTCGATTAATAACTGTACCCCACACTGAGAAGCACTAACACTAAGACATCCGTCAATCTGTAACAGTACAGTATATCCATGTTTTTCTGTTCTTGTACTCTGCAGGCACTTCAGCTCATCGTGATGATGTGTTATGGCCTCACTTAACTCGTGACAGCTGTGTCCAACCTTATCGCTGGTCAGAATGACTAGCTCTGCAGGAACTGGTTGCCTAATCCTAAGCTTGTGCTTCTGTGAAAAATTGACATTTTCATGTTTATTTGCTAGAGCTGCTTTGCTCGAGTGACAAGCCAATGACTTCACATTTGATGTCATGCTGTCAAGCATGACTGAAATAAAAATGACTGAAATAAAAATGTTTTTTTTATAATTCTTGGTTTTGTCATAAACTAGCCAGGGCGCTACACAGAGCAAGAATTTTGACTCTTTTCCAAACTGACTTAGCTATATGTCAGGACCCCCAGTAATCTGGTTCATGTTATTGCCAACACGAAGGCCCAAGGACTTATGACAGCCACTTGCAAACTGCCAATGCTGTTCTGCAATGTGTCTGAAGACCTTCAAAGTTGCCAAGAGACACCTCTCACAATGACTCTGAATTCCAAAAAGTTTAGACGGAGGACACAAATAAAAAAAGACCAGCAATGTAATTGTGGCACATGTAACCCAGAGTAAAATCTACATTATAATCAAATAAAAATATTCATCAACGACAATCTTCTTCTATTATTTACAGATCACCTTAATATTGGACTGTGAAAGTCTTCATAGCACTTATCTCTAATGGAAGAAGTCACAAACCTCTGTTTTTAACTTCGTTTTAGCATTTTTCAGCTTACCGTTTGGGTTTTAAAGCTGGCAGCTCCACAGTTTTGATTCACTGCTCCCACCCAAAAACCCTTTTTTTAGTCAAAAAGCTCTGGAAAACACTTTAAGTGGTCTGCTCAAACAGCACACAGTCAAAGCAGGAAAACAGCTTGTGAACACAGTGGAGCATTTAGCAACTGAAGAGCAGGATATCTCACACAAGAGTGAGTTGAGTTTAATTTGACACAACTGCAAAATGAAAGCCAGACAGATGTGCAAACAGGTAACTGTTTCACATTATAATCACCGTAACGACTAAATTAATATTCCAGTTTCTACACTGCAATCCATGCCCAAAGTTCCCCCCAAAAACCCAAAACTTTAATGCGCTTTCACAGGAAAGAAGGACAGACTTAAAAATTCGATGTATAAAAACAGCTCATATAGTTAAGAGATTATCTAAGTAGTAATAACACAATAAGTTTTAAAAAATCATACTGATGTTTCAAGACTCATTTGATAGAAAATACATGCATAAAGGAAGAAATCCTTTTTAAAAATACCAATTCATTGTTCAGCATTAAAAATTAAGGTCTTCCAAACCCTAACCCCAATTAGTTAGTTATTCAATCTTAAGTGTAGCACAGCGGCTGCATAACTCGACGAAGGAGAATGCATACTGGGCCAAGGCCTAATCGCGCACCTCTGAACAAAAATATCTGCTCAGTTTCTGCATGGTTTCTTTCTTTGCCTGTGCTTGACCTCTGCACCAACGGAGAGGATAGAACTGTGTTTACAGACTTTTGTTAAAGCATTTCTTTGTGCTGAATTGAACATTAATTTGTCTAAATTAATTAACTAATAGACTGAGATTATTTCCATGTGTGATCAAGTTATGAACACCTGCAGAATACTTAAAGGGATGTTGGTCAAGATTGCGACTACCCTCAGCGCCTTACCAAAGAATGTATACATGAAATGTAAACCATCATAACCGAACCAGTAAGCCCTAAAAAATATCTACTGTGCTGTTTTTGTGTAGATGTTTTCTTTATGATGTGTTGATCAGCTATCATTAAACATTAGTCTTTTACACTACTTCGTAATGTATTAATAATAACAATCAAAAGCAATTGTTAAGTAATCGCTGCTAAGTAAAACAATCCATGTTTTTCCGATTCCCAATTTAAAAAAATAAAAATTTTCACTGTCAAAAAACTACATTTGACAATTTTAGATAAAGTCCTATTTTTCTTCTTAGATTTTAGTGCAGGGAACCTACAACTGAATTAGTTTAAATGCCACTCAGGCCCAACACACAGCTCTCTGAGGCAAAACAAATCAAACACCAGGATCAGTGTTAATCTACATGTTACCCGGGGCAGAATTTAGAAATTGCTGGCGCATAGTGTTCGTGAGCCTGTGAGTAACTGACTACGCGGGACTCTGAGATTGGTTTAACAGCGCCATCTAGCGTGAGTGCTAGAAGGCGCTGTGTTGCATGCCAAGAGTTTAAGTGTGAGTGAAATGCGAGCAACGCAGACAAAGATTTTAGAAGCACTCAATTTACTCCTAGTGATAATTTATATTTAAAATTCTGTAATAATTCCGTTTTTTATACAGTTTAGAACAAGATGCATATCCTTAGATAATCCCTACAGTTGTCAAAAAAGCCAGTAATAACAAAAAAAGGTTTGAGGCTACATATTTACAGCAAGAATTGAAACTAAAGGCACTTCATATGACAGTATCTAAAACACTGTAAGGCGGATTGAGCTATGTTGCTTCAATCTGACATATTTCTTTATATACATTTTATAATGTGCTAAATAACTCATGTAAAGTGCACTTTATACTGCTCAGCTTCACACAATTACAACCCTCTTGAATACGTTTTACATAGACATGCGCACAGCCTGTAAATAGCGTAGACATAAACATATGTGTATATATGTGTGTGTATACACACACTTTCTACTTTTTACTACATGTCAGTAAATTGTGTTTAATTATTGTATTTCTATTTATACTATGTCAGTATGTTTATGTTAAGTCTCTTTTTTTGCGCCACCTGTAGCAACTGACTCTTGAATCTTCAATCCTCTTAACATACTACAAGATATACTGTTAATGTAATATTTGCTATACACTATATCGGCTTTAACTACTCTGACAACTAGACTATGCAATGAGCAGTAGGCCATAAATCAAACGTACCTTATATCCTCCTCAGCTTCTCATATCACGTGGAAGAGCCTGTATTAGCTAGAAAGTTTCATTTGTGGGGCTACCATGCTAATACAGTAGTTATTCATGTCCCAGGTGCTTTTCACCTGTGCGCTTTAACCTGTAGTGAGTTTAAGATATTGTTAGTGGTCCCACGGATTTAAAATAAAATGTAGTTTTTAAAGTTTCGTCACTATTAAAAGTGCATTATACTAAGCGCCTCGAACAATTAGGAGGAAATTCAGGTGAACAGGTTAGCGCAATTACTTTTAGCTAGCATAGAAGAATTATATAAACTCACAAATAATACTATGTCCTAAATTAATATTTCAGATTCATAAAATGTTGATAAATTTCACACATTAAGCAAGAAATCCTCTTTGCAGGCAGTGCAAGGTTCATAGTAGGCAATTGAAAGAAACGGAAGTCTGAAATGTTATAAACCACAACTGGCAGCATGATGTCTGAAAATAAAATGTGTGAATGGTCTAAGTAGCTGCAAAAAACTAGTTCCTTTTCGTTTATGACTTGCACAAGTGTTTTTAATCAGAGATGTATGCCACTGGGTTTAAAAAAAAATAGGGTGGCACAGGGGGCTCCAGGAAATCCAGATATTTAATCAGAAATAAAGTTATCATAGAAAAGAATTCTTTTCAGATTCATGCGCAGGGGTTCTGCACAAGACTTTAAATATAACTCTGCGGTGGACAGTTGTTTTAAAGTGGAAAAAAGCATTCAGACTTTTTACTTTAGTAAAAATTACAACCTTACTTGGTAGCCTAACAGTACTCAGTTTGTATAATCAAACATTAAAATACCTGAAGTACATATATAGTACAGGTACCTCAAATAGTACCTGTACTAATTATGTAGAATGGCAATTTTCAGACTCATACATATTATTATTATACATATTGTCATAATTATACATTCATGTGTATGTCTCTTTAATCATTTTAATTACTTATATGTTGCTGAATAGCTTGCTCTAATAAAATGCAATTTATCTGCAACACAAGAAAAACCTAAAGCCTTCAAATAAATGGTGTTGAGTACATTGTATCCAAAATATAGTGGTGCAAAAGCACCACACATACATAACATAAAATACAAATACATTAAACCTGTGCTCAGAGATTTAATATCAAAGTGTAAAATGAGTTTGATGTCCCTGTATTCATTACTGTTTTAAAAACAAATCAGATGTTGCAACTGGTACAGAATAAACCCTAAAGCAACTAAACTTATTTCATATGCATTTGTGCAGACAGTTTACAGTAAGGGGATATTGGCAGCACTGCTCTACTGCACTGCAGTGTCCACTTATGCTCGTTTTCTTGCTGCACGAGAAGAGGGAGTAAGGTCTTTACAGAAGACATGGAGGGCTGATATATGCTGGCCTTCGTAGCTCCACAACCTTGTTTTATTAATTTTTAGAGTATCGGTGGATTTTCAGATTCATGCAGCAAATAACTGATATCTTATGTAATCCAGAAAAAGTAAAATTCATCACGTTGTCGAAAAAGTACTGTCGTGGTCAGAGAAAGCAAGCAGAAGGTTCAGTCGATAAAAAACAACAACACAGCAACATTCTGTATATTATCATATAAATTTTCTTGGTCATATTGACTTGGTTGTCTCCAGACAAATCCCATAGGCCATGGCTTACAGCAAGATTAAATGAGTCATGTGGCCATGTAAATGTCAACACAGAAGAAAATGATATGACATTTTACAGGAATCAAACCTATAACAAGCTACCCACCTGAGCACCAAAAAACGATGAAGATCAGTTCCTCCCTGTCTGATTGTCAACATTTCTTTTGTGCTTTTTGTGTTTGTTTTTTTTCACCAGAGGGTCACAGCTACAAGTTAAATAGTTATTTTTGACCCACGGCAATATAGTTTTTCTGATACACAAGTCTTTCTCAACTAATTCTGGTCACAGTGTGTGAGAAGGCAGCAGAACACAAAGTCGTCACCCACTCCCCTCTCTGCCAAAGAGGGGCCCGCAGACACAGTTTAATGAGGCACCCTCTCGTGACATAAAACCATCAACAAATCAAACAGCCATCTGCATTCCTCGCAGCACCTCTACATTTTGGGTTAACAAGTATATCGCTGAGGATAATGCAGCAAAGTCCCGCCCAAACTGTAACACATTTTTCTGTAATCTCCACACAAACTGTACATTCCCGTTCCTGAGCAGTGTGTTTGAATACATTTGCCTTCATTTATGCGCTTCTTTTTTGTTTTTTGTTTTTGTTTTTTGCATGATGTCTTTTGATGGAAGCCACTTTTTGTTCAGCAGTTCAAGATAAGAGAGCCAAAGAGCAAATCCTTCAATCTTGCATTAGCATTTCCCTCCAGTTGAAACTGTGATTGGGCCCGTGTGTCAGAGGCAGAATCGGTGGGTCGACCAGCTGCCACACCCCAGTCTCTCCCATTTCTTCGCAACTGCAAAATCCCAAGTAAGGAATCTGGACAAAAGAAGACACAGATGTGCATGTTGTCCAAAAAAAGCATTGGGAAAGGGAGAAGTTACAAAGGAAATCAAAGAAGCGCCGAAACTGAAACGCTACACTGACCTTTCGAACAACTTGGACAAAGTCCTTGGAGTTTTGGGGGATGAGGCCTTGTATCTGGCGAGTGCAGGCCTCCAGGGAGGAAGCATGGGCCACAAACAGGACCGTGTTTCCTGTGTGAAAGAGGTAGAGAACATAGAGTCACATTCCTCAGATACCATAAGCTTTCTGTCCCAAACTAAGCCATTGATGATGTTTAGTTTCTTGGATACGCGTGTTTTACGAGCTAAAAAGTCTAGCTAAGAAGTTTAAAAGTACAACACTGAAAACTACAGTTTTATCTACATAAAGTGGCTGTTTTAACCTGTGAATGTTGGCAACATTTAATGCTTACTAAGCAATTACTTAAAAATCCTGGATACATGTTAATTATTATACTTTACCCAAGTTTTTGCACTCAGTCAGGATCTCTCGGGTCACCTGGAAGCTCCTGCTGATGTAGGTGTCATAGGACTCTGAAACTGTCAATTTACTTATGGGAATATGAGGTCTAGGAGAAAAACGAAATAGATACTAGGGGTGAAGTAGATTGTAGAATCAGAGAAAACAGCACAACCTCCATAGTGTTAGTGTTGCTGTGTACCTATATGTTGTGTCCACACTCAGATTAGCAGCAGCCAGCTCAGCTGGAGGGATCCAGGAAGGTAAACATGTACCTGAAACCCACTTGGTCCATTCAAACAATCCTGGCTCCACACGGATTTTTGTCTTTCCGTCCTGCTGGAGACCTGGCAGAGAGTTGAACTGAGACTTACTCTTTTTGGAGTAAAATGTAAAGGAAATGTATAAATATGTGCAAACGAGGTAACCTTTAAAAAGGATTTGCCTTTTTAAAGCAGACATATTGATGTGTCTAAATACTACGAAGGTCCCGTTACACTTTATAAAATGGACCTAGAAAAGCCTCACTGTGATAAGACCTGAACTAAAGATTTATGACTCAAAGCTAACATTGAAAATATCACACAGTAGAAAGAAGCTGAGTAGGTGCTGGTGTCAGTACACTGACGCCTGTGAAGATGAGGTCCTACCTTGAAGAATGTGCTGAGTAGTCTGAATGCATCGAAGAGAAGGAGAGCAGTAAACAAAGTCTATTGTTGTATGGCTTTCTAACAGGGCTTCCCCTGAGATAGGACAAAATACAGTGTGATTCCACAGGCAAGAATGTCATGTAGTATGGGAAATAAAACATTTCAGTCTTAAAAAGCTCAATTCTTCAGAATCTCAGATAGCTTTACACTGGTAAATGATATAAAAGTAAAATATACCAACCAACAAGACGGGCCTGTGTGGCGCCAAAGACAGTAATTGGGCAATCCTTATCAAAGTCCCGGTGCCCACCACTTCGAGCTGGGAGACTGGTTGGCATGTTGAGATTAGAGCGAATGTATCTGCCTGCACAACACAAATAAAATATAATAAATCAAGTTAAACGTATTTAATGCCATACTGATGTGTAAAAAACATGGTCATCCCCCTATTAAACCCTTACCTTTGGAGTCAAAGCACTGAGTGACCCAGTGTTTGCCAAACACCACATCCATCCTCTCTCCATGGCGACACACAAACAGCCTCATCTTGGACAGGGACGGCTGACTAGCTGGTCTTGACACCTACGATTAGAATTGTTTGAAACTGTGAGTCATTAAAGACAACATGCACTAATCTGGAGCCTCTGCTAGGAGCCCACGCAGTAATTATTGTCATTAACAAACTCTTTACTGGGATTGTTACAGGACAACAGTGAGGTTTGTGGTGTTTTTTTGTTTTTGTTTTTTTTACTTTAACACGGGCTGTACCTGCATAGGAAGACAGAGGCCTGGAAGGCTGGGAGGATCCACAAGACTGTCAAGTAAACTGTCATTTTGCTGTCCATCAAAAAATAGCCCACCAACAGTGCTGCTAGAGTTCGATGGAGAGGCACAGTTAAGAAAGGAGAAAGACCTAGAGAATGAAACAAAAAACAAAACACAAATGATTTAAATTGTTAATAGTTTTAAAAAGGGCACAGCAACCCTGTTTCCCTTCCTTACCCATGGACGACCCATGTATCAGACTCATCGGCACGGTTGACGTAGTTCTCAGGCAGGAGGCCGGACAGCCCTGTACTCAGCGAACTGCCAAACACCCAGCCTTCGCTAGCGGTGCTCTGCTCCATCGGAGACATGAAAATAAAGTCTCCTTGCAACAGCTCCAGCTCGTCATCGTTCTGAGGCATGTACGGGTACATGACTTGCAGTGTCTGCGGGGGGCCAGATGATTAAGAGCCATTAAGACGGCAGCAATTTCAAGTGCCCGAGCTACAACTGAGGAGCGGAAACATGCTTGTTAAGAGATGGCACTAAATGAGAGTGTACCTCGTGATTAGCAAACCGAATATCCCTGGAGAAGAGCACGGCCAGCCAGTCACACCCTGCAGACACGTCAACATTTTTGGCTAGCTTCTCCAAAGCCGGAAGGCTACTGGCTTGAAAGTGGTAAGCCAACGTGACATGAAGCTGTTTCTTATGGGGCTCAACATGAACATCTGGATTAAGGATAAAAAAGAACAGCATATACACACCAGTTATCCACAATAATAAAAGCACTGGCAGGTAAAGTAATTAACACTACAGATCGTGTCACAGTGGTATATTTATGTGGGAAAACCTGGATCCTGGCCTTCAGCATCTTTCCAAAGCCTACAAGTACCCCCAATTCAGCCCAACCATATTAAGCCTAACTCTAATATGTGCCTTTTCCATGCAAAAGTTAAGGGTTTCTTGGGATGCACCAGTTGAAAATATAGAAAATACTAGTACCACTTCTGACCTTTAACCTTGACGATAGCATACAGCCTATCTCTCATGTTACTATTAGCTAGCCTGGCTCTGTACCATGATACAGTTCCATGGTTGTAGTTTTTCGTCAATGGCTACATGATGGACTCTCTTAACCAGGCAAAGGAACTTCCAGGATATGGTATCAACTAGCGAACCAAGCCCCAAATAATAATACATTAAGCAGTTCTGCCCAAATAATTCTAATACATGGGATAAGCAAGAGAGAATTGTATTGATCCTTTCATAAAACTCTTAGTCAGAAAGCAATTAGGCATGCAAATGTCTGTCTACTCCTTTGAACTAAATCATTGCTGCAGAGAGCCTGGGAGCATTAGTATCCAACACTGCGTCTGCAAGACAGCGTTCATGTATAACCTCTTAACCAAAGGGAAAAAGAGGACTTGAACCTGCTTTTGATGCGGCTTCAGTGGCAAAGTCAGCAGCAAAACTCTTCAGAACTTCTGCCATCTGTTCCTCCACGAAGAGACCAATGAAGGTTGAGGAGACATAGAGCTCCAGGGGGAGGGGCATAGGTATGCGACCCTTCCACTTGGCCATGGTGGTCTGGAGAGCATCGGACAGAGCCTCCACCTTCGCATCAGTACACTGAGTGTAAAGGAGATAACAACACAGGAAACTCAGTGATATACTGAACACTCTGTCATTGCTAGTGATCTCAGAAACAATCTGTACATGGGCAAATATAGAGTTTAGTGCAAACATACTTACATACATACTTATTTATTTCCACTGAATATATTTTCTGTAAGTTTAATCAACTTTTTAATATAAGCTTCTACTGTTATCCTGATGACATCCAGCTCTACCTGTCTACCAAACCTAACACCACTCTCCCACTTGTGACACCTCCAGGAAATCTGCTTTGCTTGCAACTCTGACTTTCTCCTGACTGGCCCCAAAGGTCTTCTTCTCACAGTCCCTTTGACTACCATGATGTTTACAGTAGAGTTTTCAGTTGCTCAGCTCCGCACCTTGACATCTGTGACACTCACCACTTTCAAATCCTGTCTCACAATGCACGTCTATGCATGCAAGGCTTTGAACTGGGAGAAATTGGGCTGAAATTCTACACATAGACGTAATGCTTTAACAAAGAGGAACTTGGGTCATAAGTTAGCTAACAACTGAGGGACAGATTTTAAATTTGAAGACCACAAAGAGGTTACAGGAGGTTAACCAATCCAGCAAACTCAAATCTAACATGTTGTATTTGCAAGCACTTCTTTCAGTTCTAAACTGTTCACTGCGTTCTCTGCAGCAAGCTTCACGCGGAAATGTGACAGCATACATTAAATGTTTACTGTACATTTGCAGAAACTGAAAACAACTTCCTCTGGGTGAGCACAAATAATTTAAATACACACACACACACACACACACACACACACACACACACACACACACACACACACACACAGGAAGTTGAGACTGACCATGAAGAACTGGCAGAGGGTAATGTGGGGAAAGATGTTGTGTGCCTTGTTCTTGCCACAAGACAGGCGGGACTGCTTCCAGAAGTGCGTGAGCTGCTGGAGCAGTGGCCCACTTGGTCGCAGATATAACACATACTCTCTGGGTAGAGGGTCATCCAGGAAGGGGTCATCGACATGGGAAAAGAGCCTGGAGTGACCAAGATCACGTCAAGTGGAAAGAGGGAGAAAAAAAAGCTGTGATAATGGAAGATAAAAAGGAAGGAGCAGCTA
Source organism: Aulonocara sp. 'chitande type north' Nkhata Bay (assembly GCF_057382095.1). NCBI lineage: Eukaryota > Metazoa > Chordata > Actinopteri > Cichliformes > Cichlidae > Aulonocara > Aulonocara sp. 'chitande type north' Nkhata Bay. Next base: position 14,560,447 of record NC_141353.1, on the reverse strand, counting down.
ATGTCCAGCAGAGGGCAGCGATGGTTGTAAATGCAATCTGATGTGTCAATAAAATGTTACATTAGGTCAGTATATTTTTGCCATGTCAAGAATATCCATTTGATTTCCTGTTAAGCAATAACAACAGGGAGCGTAAATATGAGTGTGCGCATGTGTTGCTCTCACCAGTCACAAGCCGCCTGGACGTTTTTCCCTCCTGTCGAAACCAGAGCTTTTAGGCTGCAAAACAGGAAGAGAAAGCAAGAGGGGGAGATCAAAGCACAGCCACACAAATCAATACTTTCTCTTCCGGACTGTATTTATTAGGAAGAGACTGCTGCGTCTCCGTGTGACTGTGAACAAAGAACAAACATCCAGAGAGACCAGTAAAAAGACAGAAAGCACACAATGATTCTTTCATTATTCATACCAGAGGTTCATGAAACACTCTGACTTGAAGCAGCTAGCTTCTTT
>NC_141353.1:11332494-11367494 GCF_057382095.1 Aulonocara sp. 'chitande type north' Nkhata Bay | reverse complement strand
GCCACGATTAGTCGACTATCAAAATCGTCGACGACTGATTTAATAGTCGACGCGTCGTTTGAAGCTTTGTAAGATCACAAAAGACGCAGGAATGAGTAGCAGGATTTAAGAGTGTAATAACGGACTGAAACAGAAGATGGCAGCACTGCATGTACAAGGATGCCAGCTGCCGTTAAACCCCGAAGAAGAAGAAGCTGTGTCCCAGAATTCATAGCGCAGCCCAGCTCAGTTTCCAACAATGGCGGCAGCTAGTTAGTTTTAATATTACTCTTATTATTCTTTCTGGGTCACAAAATAAATGTTTAACATATTTTCAGGCGAGAATGTAGCTGTGTAAACCTCAAATATCTGCTCAGTTTATCAGGACACCGCATATTTTCAAAAGCGCTCCGACGTTTTCGGAGACGTCTGTTACCCACTAGCTCGATAGCTAGCCGGGGGCTAGGCTCACTAGAGCCCAGCGGACTCCCGGCAAATCGTTTTCAAACCCACCGCCGTCTTTCGCTACTCAGGTTAAACATGATATATAAGTCACTTAGATAACTTAAAAATGTTAAAGTTATAGTTTTTACACAGCTGAATAAACGTCAAGCAGACAGCTGATTATCAGAAGTGTGAGATGCTCGAGAATTTACTCCAGTGTCCTGTTATATTTTAGATAGCAAGGAGTTTATTAAACTTCACTGAAACAATCTGCAAATTTCATTAAAATTTAATAAACTATCATCTTGTCTTTATTTTTAGTTAGCACATACCTTAAACACTTAAAGCTGTAAGCTAATGATAGTTATATAAGAGCAGATGCTGCTGGTGCAATAAGCTGTACTTTTATGTCCAATGGATGATGATCTGATTAGTCGACTAATCGCAAAAATAATCGGTGACTAGTCGACTATCAAAATAATCGTTTGTGGCAGCTCTAATGTCAATGCTTTTGCATTCTTTCGGAAATGTAGCTGGGTAATTATGTCATTGGCATCGGTGAGCCACTGTCAATATGTGAGATATTGAAATCGCGTTTGAATTTGCGCTTGTTTTTTTGCTTTCACTTTGCAATCATGCGAACTGTGTATAGAGAGCGACAGCACTGATCTGTGAGTGATGATAATTTGTGCACCAATTCCTCTGACATCGTCTTATTAATCGTTAGCTTACTATGCAAACATGACAAGTGAAATCTCCTGCAGCTTAAACATGTGAGAGGTTGATCGCGCAGAGAATCGCTGAGCTTATGTGAGTGCGTGTGTAAAAGCAGCAGGATTTATATTTGACTACGATGACCTGGATGACTGAGAACCTTCACAGACAGATATATATTTCAGTTCTGCTGAGCCAAATAAGACAGGTCAGGGTGAAGAAGTGACAGCCAAAGAAAAGCTTACCACAAAACGGAGAAGTTATGACAAATGAGACTATAAGGCAAAAAGAAAGTGCAGCTTTATGGTTTCATGGACAAAAGAATTTCTGTGGCTGCAATATGACGAGCTAAATAACCAGGGCTGCACATAAGTGGCCCGCAGGTGCGCATTCGCTGTCAAAATAAAAAACACGCACAAGGGTTAGGGTTAAATTTAAAAACTGTAATTTTGAGTTAAAATATATATTTATAATTTTAATAAATGACAAATTAAAAAGGCATTAACATTTTTTTTGTATCGAAAAAATATCGAACCGTGACACCAAAGTATCGAACCGAACCGTGAATTTTGTGTATCGTTGCACCCCTAATATATATATATATATATATATATATATATATATATATATATATATATATATATATATATATATGTACATAAAATTCATTCACTCTAATTTACAGATAATAATTCATACAGGTGATTGGCTTTCACTGCAATTAATTGATTACTGTGCACACCTGTGAGGCTGATTCATCAGGTAGCCATCACCTTCTGTTTCACCCACCTTGACTCCAGCAGCTACCCATTTCATTCACGCCTCAGTCACACCAGCTGGAGACTACCCGGCAACCACCGTTGCTAGGGAATAACAAGTATTCCACCATCCAGCTGTGAGTGGTTGCTGTGAAACTGACTGGTCAGTGTTTCCCTGGTAACCAACAGTCGCTAGGGAAAAATAAAGTATTCCCGACCAGTTGGCGAGTAGTTTTGGGAGGTTGTATGCAATTGCTTGGTGGTTAGTTGGTGAGCGTTTCCAAATGAGTGGGCGTCCTCCAAGCAAACTAAAGGTGATCAAAGCAACCTGTGAGCCACCAAAGCAATCCCAAGGAGGATTTTGGTGCAGCACCCTCTTTGCAACCAATTTAAAACCAGGCACCAACCAGCAACCACTCTCCAACCAATCAGAGGTCTCTAGCTGTTGGCCAGCCACTGGGCAACTCTTTTATTGGAAGGTTCATACCAACTCTCCTCCATCACCTGCTACCACTGATTTTACTATGATGTCTTATCAAATAACTTAATAAACAAATAAACCTGCCAGAAAACTGGGAACAAGGTCCCTAAAATCAGGCATTACTGGGATTAGTGTGACTGGCTTTTACTTGCGACAGCTCCCTAAATAAAAAAGCCTCAGGTTTAAATATTGGTTTAAATATTCGTCATATACGTCAGGTTTAAATATTGCACATTAAATCCATATCAAGGTACTTCAGTGCAAACATGGTGTGGAACTCTGTGTTGACTTCATGAACAGACAACGATGTTTGGGCTAAAAGGCTCACACCTCCTCGTTTACCGCATGAATGGAGCCTTTAACACATCATGTATTTACATGTATGTCTGCCAGAGGTCAAAGGTCGACGGCACCTGTCCTCGCGCAGTCCTACCTGTCTCTGGGGTCGATCCAGCTCGTGCACTGGTTAATGTGGTCAATGTAGTAAACTTTGCCATCAAAGTCTCTGGCTTCCTCCCAACCGTCAGGTAGTGGCAACTCCTTCCTCGGCATGTCAGGCGAGTCTCCATGTAATGAACTCCTCTCTACTCAGAATCATCGCGAAGAGATACCATCATCATCATCACCATCACAGTCAGACTCTACATCTGCAGTTAGTCCCCAAATTCAGAGTCTGGCTGGATTAGGCCATGGTAAAAATCCATAATAATCCTCAGATTAACAATCAGACCCTGAACAGGAGGAGGAGGAGGAAGGGGGTAAAACAAACTGTTTCATCAGGCTGCACTTGTGCAACAATTCATCCCGGTTTGAGAGCCTCAAAGTATCCGTAACGTAAACACAGCAGCTGGAGGAGTGTCCAGGACGGTCTGGAGTTTCCCAGGTCCGCGGGCAAACTTTGAGGCGGCCTGGAAGAACTTTTTCGGGATGATTATCCACGCTCCGCCGAACACGGACGGGGTCCTGCTGACGCCGGTGGTACTGCTGCTCGGGTTTAACGGAAACACACGGGGAGCCCCGTAGAAACCTCCAGATTAACAAAACGCAGACTTAGAAAAGGGTGGAGCAGCAGCCAGCGTCCTCGCGTTCCCTTATAACACCCCCAAACCCGCAGAGCTGGGGCTCGGCTCCTCTCCGTGCCGACAGGCCACCATGTTTAGCCGCAGTAACCGACGCTAGCCTCCAGCCTGCGGGACAGCGAACAGTCCGCCCGCCGCTTGGAGAAAGGAGAAAAGTACCGAGAGAATTCACAGCCGTTAAAATCCGCTAAATAGCCGAAGAACTTCTCTGTTATCCCGTAAAAATCCTCCGGTGAAAGCTGGGCAGAGGGAGACTGCAGCGGTGGCGGTAAAGTCTTCTTCGGTCCCGATGACTTCGCTCGAACCGATCAAGCTAACGGCAGCCGCTCAACCCGACTTCCGGTTTCAAAATAAAATATTTGTTGACAAACTCCAGGACACAAAATAAGACTTCCGGGCAAAACAATTTCCGAAAAATACTTTTACTGATACCATGAGAAAAATATTGTTTTATAGCAGCAGGAAGAAGAATAAAATATACAGGGGTCTATGAATAACACAACATAGTAAAAGGCCTATAGTGAAGGTAAACATTAAATGTAAATACTTTTGGTTATTGTATTGAAATATCACTAAAATTAAAAAAAATCTATGTTAAAAAAGAGAATGTTGCAGTGAACTATAGCTAAACGTTAGTTAAAAAAAGTTACAACTAAAACAATCAAAACTAGATGTGAGTTAAGTTAGTAACAAACAAGATTAAAATTCACTAAGAATAAACACTTGGAACTTACCATAAAACCTACAGTAAAATAGAAATGCACACGTGCTGTGTTTTTATTCAAACAGCTGTTCCGATTTTGCAAAATCTTGCTCCTGACAAACTTTCATTATTAAAAATAATGATCAAAAATCCACCTGAAACTATAAAATCTACTCTGTAAATTGAATCAAAGTGAAGTATTTTGAAAGCAAAAACTTAAAAAATAAAAATTTCAAATCTCAGTAACTCAGTTTTCATTAAATTATTTTTATTTTTATGGAAGCATTGCTGTTCTACCTTAATTTAATATTTAAAAATAGCAAATTATGCATTTATGCATATTCTATAGTTTGTGGTATAATTTTATTTATGATTGAAACTTTTATTCTACTACAACAGTAAGAATCCATTCAAAATTTTGAAAAAAGTCCTTATCTTAACCTATGTCATTTTACATTTTTTTATTATATGGATATTTATGGATTATTATTTATTATTACTATATAAATAGTAACAATAATTATTATTATTGGTAAATTTTAAACGTTATATTTTGTCTGTTTTGTACTTTTTAAATTTTTTTATTGTTTGGTCTAAAAATTTAAATCAAACAAATAAACATAACAAAAATACCCAGATAAACCTCCACATTTACAACTTTTATTATTTTTATTGACAGAAAGTTTCATTGTAGGCTGCGAGTTATGGTGATACTTAAAGTTTTGTTCAGTTTTGTGGCTCATACATTAATGTTTTATTCATAAAGCCTGGTTTAAATGTTATTCACTTATTTGTTAGCAGTTAAACCTCCTAACCTGCCCAAACTTTCAAGCCCACAGCGCCCCCTGGAGGACAATATTCCGCAGTGCTGAACAGGTTGGGAGAGATGATGGTTATCATCACCTGCAGGTTCTTCCATCGTGCAGATATTTCTTCAAACAAGAGTCCAACATCAAGAACAAAGAGTGAAACTACTTCGTAGTGCAGATGTTACGGGCATGGCTGCATTAGGCTTAGGCTACTGAGGGTTTCTCATGATGCACTGGGTGCATCTTCCTCACTCACTGTGTTTTTATACATCTCTTATTTATTCATCAGTTATAATTAATTTCTGGCTCTTTTCCAAAGCATCTCTTTATCCTGTCTCCCTCCCCTCCCCTCAAGCAGTCGCAGCAGATGGCCCCTGTTTTGGGGGTTTTTTTTTGGGGGGGGGGGGGGGGGGGGGGGGACAGGGATGTGTCCAACAACCTGTAGAAGAGTTAAAGTAGCTGTGACAGCAAAAGGGTCCAAAATAGAGCCTTTGACCATTTCCATTATTATAAACACTTATGCGTCTGTGTTTCTGAGCAGATAATGTCATCTTCCACACGACTGCAGGTGTAACTCAGACCAGTGGAGCGCGAGCTAGAAGGGTTTTTTATCCCCTCAGTCACAAAGTGAAAAACGACGCTGCTTCTCCATCATTATCCCAGCAGCTGTGTCACTCTTTTGGCACTGTTGCATTCATGAAGCAGTGCATGAAGCTGTGCCTGCTGTGGGATGCAGGGTCAGGCCTCCATGAAGCCTCTGTTACTGTGGAAAAAAGAAAACGCCTTCACTAACAGATGTGTTTCCAGCTTTGAGTGCTTTCTTAATGAAGCACTTTGCTAGATTTGAGCTGCTTTTTCAGGAGGAAATATTCAAACGATGTTCTTCCCTTCATAATTGTTTTATATAACAGGAATAAAATATCCACTAAATTGAAGTGAAGCATGAAATATATTTCTTTTTAATGTTATTGTAATTGGTTACAGCAACAGTAAAATCCACAGTGCACTTCACTGTGGGGTACATCACTGTGGGGAACATCACTGTGGTGCACATCACTGTGGGTTACATCACTGTGGGGTACATCACTGTGGGGTACATCACTGTGGGGTACACTTCCAGTATATATAAGCAAATACTAGCTGTCTACCTTTATATTGGTCTTGGAATTTAAAAAAGCTGATAAGTGAAAAAGTAATGAAGAATTAAAGAAAAACGTTTAATTTCTGTTATGAATGTTGGTGCTGCATAGTCTGGTTTGTACACCAGGGGGTGCTTTAGAACTTCTCTGTTTGCAACAGGTGCTTGGAACATTACAAACACAACAATCAGCTGATCCGAGCAGAATTTGTGTAAATAGTTATCTATGACTTGGTATTGGTATCAGTCGGGCTCTCGTACAAATATGCATATTCACAAAATTCAATAATTTTATATCATTATAACGCAATAATAAATAAATGTATCAACGTTAGTAGGCCAGGAACAAATAAAATCGTCATATAAATCATTAGATTATGACAGATTAAAAAAGAAAAAAGTACATTTTGTTCTTAATCAGGGATCAAAGCAGTCGCTGACCGTCAGTGTATTAGTTAAACGCGCTTGTACAGAGGAGAAGGGAAATTTCCGAGCAGCGCCTGAACGCAGCATTTTTTCTGCGTCTGGGAACAAAAACATCAGAGCGGCTCGGTCACATGTAGCGCGCACAGCCGCAGCACGAGCGCGGAGCCGCGAGGAACGAGGAAGTCAGTCGAGCCGTCGGCGTCCAGGAACAAGCAGCAGCGGTGTGTCCGGCTCCCGTTCCCGGCTCCCTCCGCCACCTCACCCGCCACCTATGGTTCTCCTCCGGCACATCTCCATCGCCCTGACCGCCGCCGTGGCTGCCCTCGGCTCCGCGCTCTTCATCGCGCTGAACTACTTCTACAAGAGGCGGTTATGGTCCCCGCAGGCGGAGTACTGCACCATCAAAGAGGTGGGAGGGCAGGTTATTCACTCAACACTCAGAGTTTGGTAATTTTAGACGTTTAATCGATTTAATTTAAATTAAATTTAAATTGAGCTGAACTGTTTAACTTGGTGAGGAGCGCGTTCAGGGACCTCTGACTGAGGCGAGGAGACGCTGTAGTCATTAGAGCTGCTGGAGATGTGCTGATGCTTGGTGGAGATGTGCCGGTGGCATTATGAGAAAACAGAAAGATGTGATGAAGAAGAAGAAAAGAAGGAGGTGGTGCTGATAATGAAGCCGTTACTGATAATTAATGATGATGATGATGATGATGAAGGTGGGAGAATGTAGTGAGCATGATTTGAAGACTTTGATGTATTGCACTTTATTTTATATTAACAGGACAGCATTGTGTAACGTGACAGCTCCAGAGGTGTATTGATCGCCCCCTGGTGGGTGGTTGAACTGTAGGTCAAAAGCCCCGCCCCCTCCACATTAGTAACCATGGACACCAGTGATATTTAAGACATGGGCGTCACCCACCCTTGACTGAAGGAAGCTGTTCTACTTCCTGTTAATCCCACTGTACAGAAATCGGGTGCAGTTATGACAGAGCTTCAGCAGGGGGCACTCGTGAGCTTCTCCTCATTAATTATAACGTTACGGTAGCTACAGCGATATTTTATCTGTGGTGTTTTAATGTATTAGTAAATGAGACAAACCATCCAAAGATGGTGTTTACGTCTTAAAGCGGGTGTCTATGGGACCTCAAGTGGCCATTTGAGGAACTGCAGGTTCGGAAACTTCCATGCTAGCTTAATTTTTTTAGATGTCAAATAGAAAAGCACGCTGAATTAATTTCTTCTCAGACACGTTTGTTTTCTGATCAGCTTTTTTAACGTTCTCATGACCGACGGCTTCTCCAGAAAGAAGCAAAGATTAAGCGATTACATTTGCTGATTGTGTTCTCAGTTTACAGAGTTCTGTTTTACTCAAATCAGAGAAAAAGGCCACCCCAGTGTCTTAAAGACAAAAAACCCCTGAAGTACTCACAGCTTTTCGTGGGTAAATGACTGACTTAATAATTAAAACACTTGCAGATTGTTTCAGCTTTAATTGCTGCTGCTGAAAAGAGAAAAAAGTGGGAAATCATGTTCAAGGTGATGCTGAAGTAGCGAGCTTCCTTGTGGGAATATGATTGTTTATCTCAGCTTCCTGCAGAGAGACAGAAAAACAGAAATGAGGCGGGCAGCGAGCGGACGGTCTTAATGAATGAGTCTTCACAGCTGCAGCCTGAATCTCTTAATAAAATCTATTTGCATGTTTCTAATCTTGTTTCCTCGATTCAATCAGCAGCAGCCTGTAATGGGCTTAGCCTGGTTTATCTGGCTCAGCCCGTCTTCGGGGGATAGTGCCGGCGTCTGCCGGCGGCTCGCCACAGAGGAGATGTAAATGTTTCAGTCTGGGGATTCGTTCCAATCACGTCTCGGGAAAGCGGGGGGGGAGACTAACAGCGTGTTTTTGACCCCAAGGAGTCGAAGCAGGTGGGAGGGCAGGACACGCTCATTTGCAGAGCGACAAACACCCACAGGAGCACTTCGTTTTACTCTTTCTTTCGCTATTTTGTTAGGTAGACGATGGTTTCCGAGGCCTTTATCTTTATATTAATCCCACTTTTTCATATCGTCTGTGACTCCGCGGCCTCGTCTCTACAGGCACTTTCGTTGTTGTTAAATGTTGCTGTTGTTCCTCTGAGATTTGCTCTGTGTTGACATTATTAATCGTTTGTGCAGTTCTGCCACATTCGAGAGGTGTTCAGGTACCCGTGACTGCGATGGTCTCCAGACTCCACAGAAATGTCCAGCAGTGAAAATGTGACAAATTTATAAGAATCTAATCTGTTGTGCACGTACAAGACATGTGTTGTCCTTTTGTTGTTAGTTAGCACAACTTTAACTAAACCTAACCAGGGTTGTATTGCCTAAACCTAACCGAGTAGTTTCACAACACAAGCCTAACAGAATAAGTTTCTTTCCTTAAATGTAACATAATAGCAGTTTTCATTATAGGTTCACTACTTAAACATAATTAGTTTCATTATTTAAACCTAACCAACTAGTTTTACTACCTAAACCTAACAGAATTATTTTCTTTACCTTAATGTAACATAAGAGTAGTTTTAATTGTCTAAACTTAAACGTGTAGTTTTAATTAGTTACCTAAAACTATCCAGGGATTTATTGCCCAAACCTAAGTTTTCATTTGTAGTTTCCAAACCATACTGAGTAGTTTTATTCTCAAAGTAAAGCTCATAAGAACATGTCATTTTAGTGTGTAATGCGAGATTAAGGGTAAAAATAATAATACTTGTTGGCCTTGAACGTGAATAATGGGTCCAACAGCCTCCAATTGTGGACGGTATCACCCTTTAAACCAGGAAAACCTCAGTTATGGGAACACGGTCACAAGTATCTCAATGTGGTGCGATTCATGTTAGCGTGAGTTAATGCGTTAGGTTTAATCAGAATCAGAATCAGAATACTTTATTGATCCCTGGGGGAAATTATTTTTTGTTACAGTGCTCCATTATAAACCAACATTAAGACAAGACAGACAATATGCTAACTAAGAATAGTACAATAGTATTAGTATTTCATACATCGACAGGCGTGTGTGCTCACTCTCTGCTTTGTGTCAGGGTGCAGTGGTACGGGAGTTTCATCTAGTCTTAAAATATCGCAGCATCATAAGTAGGGCTGCCACAAACGATTATTTTGATAGTCGACTAGTCACCGATTATTTTTGCGATTAGTCGACTAATCAGATCATCATCCATTAGACGTAAAACTACAGCTTATTGCACCAGCAGCATCTGCTCTTATATAACTATCATTAGCTTACAGCTTTAAGTGTTTAAGGTCTGTGCTAACTAAAAATAAAGACAAGATGATAGTTTATTAAATTTTAATGAAATTTGCAGATTGTTTCGGTGAAGTTTAATAAACTCCTTGCTATCTAAAATATAACAGGACACTGGAATAAATTCTGGAGCATCTCACACTTCTGATAATCAGCTGTCTGCTTGACGTTTATTCAGCTGTGCAAAAACTATAACTTTAATCTCAGCCAAACCGATTTACTCAGGAACAAATAAAATACTAAAAAAAAAGCCAAACAACAACATTTTTAAGTTATCTAAGTGACTCATATATATTTAACCTGAGTAGCGAAAGACGGCAGTGGGTTTGAAAACAATTTGCCGGGAGTCCGGTGTTCTCACGGCTCTAGTTAGCCTAGCCCCCGGCTCGCTAACGAGCTAGTGGGTAACAGACGTCTCCGAAAACGTCGGAGCGCTTTTGAAAATATGTGGTGTCCTGATAAACTGAGCAGATATTTGAGGTTTACACAGCTACATTCTCGCCTGAAAATATGTTAAACGTTTATTTTGTGACCCAGAAAGAATAATACGAGTAATATTAAAACTAACTAGCTGCCGCCATTGTTGGAAACTGCGCTGGGCCGCGCTATGAATTCTGGGACACAGCTGCTTCTTCTTCTTCTTCTTCTTCTTCTTCGGGGTTTAACGGTAGCTGGCATCCTTGTACATGCAGTGCTGCCATCTTCTGTTTCAGTCCGTTATTACACTCTTAAATCCTGCTACTCATTCCTGCGTCTCTCAGGATCTTACAAAGCTTCAAACGACGCGTCGACTGTTAAATCAGTCGTCGACGATTTTGATAGTCGACGTAATCGTGACTAGTCGACAAATCGTGGCAGCCCTAATCATAAGTCAGAGGTGTCAAATTCAGGTTCAGCGAGGGCCAAGCTGGGAAATGAGATCCTCACCGCGGCCCAGATAAAAGGTCTACAGGCACGATTTCACTGCAAATGTAACGTCTCAACGGCGTTTTCATACAGCTTGGTGAGGATGAAGCCCGCAGCCAGTCCACATCGAGTATTTTAGCCTGTGTGACATTTAGTCCAGGAATATAATATATTCTCACTGCAGTTCCAGAGGAGGGCTGCAGACAGTCAGCTCCCAGCAGTCTGTTTCACAGACCTTTATCCGACAGCCTCTGCTCGTTTGTGGCCTTTTAATAAAACCAGAAATGTCCTGAGGTAAATGCAAAGTTTTCGATCTTGACTTTTGTCCTTGAACGTACTTCCACAGGTCTCACAGAGCCCGTGTCAGGAAGTGAGCCTGTACTATAAGATAAATACAAGTAAAGCTCGGCCTTACAGCTCCATCACTGAAACGGGGCTGATTACACATGTTGTGGCGTAGCTGCGTTCTTCTCTCTGAAACCTCCGTTCACCGCTGGTGACCCCACATCGTCCTTGCTGTGTAGCTTCAAACATCATCACCGTGAAGACTGTGTGGTTTGAGAACGGGAATTCTCTCACGGTAATGGGTATAAGCTCAGTGACGACGCAAGATGCTCCGCCTTCCTTCTCGGCTGAAATCATCTCTCTCCCAGTTTGTTGCTTTTTGGCTCGAAGATGCTGTGAATCGGGTCACAGGCTTTCACCATGAAGCTGCAGTTTTTTTAGGAAGTACATGTCAAAGAGGTTAAAACCAAAACCAGCTCTCACTGACTTTATTAACACGTCAGTCAGGAAGTACTCAGCGAATCACAGGCTGGCTCTCTAACCAAAACTTCTGGTTATCTTTGGACTCTCGACTTCTGGGCGTTGATAAAGCTGCTGTTGATCAGATAGTGTCCGCAGAGAGCCTTCCTGTCACTTCCTGTTATTCCAGGCGAAGCTCAGACTTGAGTTTGACTTCCATTTCCTGGGAAGGAGGAAGCATTTTTAACCCTCAGTCGATGCGTGATGGTACTCGATCGTGTCTTTTTGCCGCAAGTTGAAGCTTGTTATTCGTAGTCTGGCTGCAGTGAAATCACTGAAGTAGATGCGAGAGAGAGAGGAAGTCACATGTAATCACAGGAGAAGTCGTGGAACACGAGCGGCCGACGGCATGTGGCGTCGTTAGAGGATGATAGCTCCTTTTGCCTCCTCTCTGAGTAAACCGCAGCTGTACACTTGCTATTCAGAGCTGCAGGCGAGCTGGCTTTACCGCTCCCTCGGCTGGAAGCTGCTGCGTTGCTGAGCGTCTGCTTGGGTGGAGTGTCCTTGAGAGAGACGTTAAACCTCTGTCAGATCCAGCAGCGCTGATCTGCAGCCGAGCCGGGACTCTTTAACCTCCCCGCGGGGCAGCAAAGCAAAAGAAATCGATTCAGTATCACCAGTTTTTATGAGAAATGTCTGAAGCAACAAGAAAAAGTTTAAAGAGAAAGTTACAGAGGGAACAGGAGACCATTGAATTGCTGGTTTCACTTAAAGTCATTTTAGATCATTTGAATACGCCTGCAGTCCAGGTAGGAGCCAATCAGACGATGGAGATGGATGCACGGCGCGCCCTGTTAGGAGCAGCGGTGGCTCTGCAGCCTCAGCAGCTACAGTGAGGCTTCTGCGCTGTCAGGGTTTGAGGTTGATCTCCCAGTGGGCCGACTCAGCCAGAAAAACACGGAGGCGAGCTTCAGAGCTTCAGAGCTGTCAGAGCGGCCTTGTTTATCTGCTGCTGCATTTATCCGGCAGCACCAGGCGGCGATTACAGCCAGAAAGACGTCAGAAGAAACGCAATCCATCATCAAAATATCCCAGACTCTTCATCTGGCCTGTTTCTGCAGTGCTTGCTGGGTAATTATGAGGTGGTTTCATCTGTTAGGGAATCAAATTAACTGATTCTGAAGGAGTAATTTTAGCGCTTGATGATCCATCAGCAAAGTGGTATTTTTAATAGGAAGCTGACACATCTGCACTCTAAAAGGGCTGATATGAATTGGTAATTAACCTCTACAGAGCTGCGGCTGCACATCAGCACACGGCATGAATAAAGACCAACCTTGTGTGACTTTTAAAAAGGAGATGACTGACGTGTGAGGGATCTCAGAGGGGCCGTGACGTCCCCGAGCCTCTCAGGCGCTTTCAGAGCGCGTCGACGTTTGAAGCCTTCTCTGAGACTCGCGTTTCTTTATTCCTGCACACGCAGAAGGCTCGCTGAGACAAATCTGCCCTGAAATAAAAGTAATAAAAGGATGCCTGCTCTTTCATTAAAGTATAATATCACGAGCGGTGCCCCTTGAGGTTTGCAGAAGCTGATTCATATTCCTGCACATTATGAGGAGTCTTCAGTGCCAAATTCCCAAAAGTCTAATGCATTCAGTTTGATTTGAAGAGGCGACCCGGTGTGAAAAAACACAAACATCAAGTTAAAATACCTGCTTCTAGCTGAAAGGCAGAAGAGTCGGGTATTCGGTTTGATCCAACCAGAGCTGTGCGAACATCCTTTCATTACTAGGTAATCTGTTTTTGCAGTTTGGCTTTGTCCTTTATTAGGTCCCTGCAGCCAAGGTGAGGTTCTTGAAATGTCCAGAATGGTGAATTTAAAAAATGTGACAATAAGACAAACACGTGTCTGGGCTGTGTCATATTACAGGTGGCCCTGAAAAACATGCTCACCAGCTATTTTTGGACTCTTGACTTTCAGTATCTCAGTGTCTGTTAATCAATTCTAAACTCAAAGACTCACTCCGAGCAGAGAGCCTTTTCTGCTGTACTGAAACTGGCAGCAATTTAGCGAATAGAGCTGAATTATTTCCACCTGTTTCTAGGAGGCAAAAAGCCGGCATTGTTACCCATATGGAAAAGATATTTATAAATCTTATAAAGTTTTTATCTGTCTTGTGTGAAACTTGTATGAAAATCATACAAGAGTGAAAACACATATAAGATCCCTTGAAAAATTATATAATGAAACTTGTATGTTTTGTATACATACTAAAAAAAAAATATGAAAGTAATGAGAAAGTGGCCACTTTCATGAGTAAATCATATATGTTTTTACTATTTCTTTTCCATATGGGTAGTTTAAACTTAAATTCTAGTGCGTGTGAAATAAGATGCAAACCAATTGACCCAAACAGTAAACAGATGTTAGAAGTTAAAGCTCGACAGAAACATCCTTCCTTGTTGAAAAGCAGCTCGTCGCGGTGTTTGAAGGTAGAGCCAGACCAGTTTATCCGTTCAGCTGTTTGTATGTATCTGCATTTGTAACGGCCGGTACATGATTACACTCTGTCGTAGGCTCGGACAGCTGGAATACTTATTATTGTTAAACTTCTTTAAGTCTGATTGAAGTCTGTTGCCTGGGACACATGCATCGCCTGTAGTAAATACAGGCGGACAGATGGACATCCTCACAGCACTCACTCACTGTCTGACGACAAAATTAACGTCACTGGGACCCAGTGTTGGTCAAGTTACTTGAAAAAAGTAATCAGTAACTAATTACTGATTACTTCCCCCAAAAAGTAATTAATTACTTACTTACTTTTTAAAAACACGATTTACAACCTGAAGAGGTGATAAAGTGATAGATCTTTCAGCCCAATTCTACTTTTTCTGCATAATCCATCATACAAAATGTAATCAAATGGAAAAGTCTCTTTTTTTAACTTGTTTTATTAGTTTTAATCTTTTAACTTTATGCATCAAGCAAAAATTTAATTATATGCAACATTCTCTGACTGGAAGAAATTAGTTTAACATTGAAACCTATTTTCTGCACATTCCAGCACATAAAATATATTTTTTTTGTGTTTACACTCAGTCTTTCAAATAGATGCAAGTAAAACACAGCAGAAAATAAATAAAGTCAAAGACTCAGCGGTCCTGTTGCTCTATTTTCACCTGTAAAGCAGGAGTGGGGCAGGCGGAGGTTTACTCTGGTGCAGGTGTGCCGCGGTCAGTGGAAGAATCCGCGAGTTTCTCTGAGTTTCCCATTACGTCGTAGCTACTCGGTGCTTGCTCGGAAGTTTAGGGTTTTTTTCACTGTAAAAAGAAGTTTTCTTCCCACGCACAGCGGACACTAATGTTTTTGTCACTTTTTATGGAATCAAACTCAAAGTAAGGTCAGTACTTCCACGCTTTAAATGCTGCACGCTCATACTCTCTCCGCACTCGATATGTGATCCACTGTTGATCTGCACACAGCTGTTGTCAAGAACGTTGCACTCGCCTACGTCACTGTCATGAGACACTCTCGCAAAAAAAAAATCACGGTTTTAGTAACACAGTAACGCAGCGTTCCTATGGGAAAGTAATGGTAATCTAATTACCGTTTTTGCAATAGTAATCCCTTACTTTACTCGTTACTTGAAAAAAGTAATGCCCATCTCTGCTGGGACCTGAGCAGACTTGACCTGGCTTATAGGAGAGACCGGAGAAACACCCTTCAACCATGTTCTGAGTGTTGACTTTGCAGAGATTTTCCACTAGAACAACTGATGTTCACTCCTGGAGGTGATATTTTGTTGTAATGTTCTCCTTGATGTGCGAAGCCCTCCAACCTGGCCCATCACTGTGCATATATTTCCTGTATTTTGATGAACTGCTTGTGGTTTGGTAAGCTCAAAGTGCAACACTAATATTCGAAACCAAAGGCTTCACCCTCACTCTGTGTTGAATAAGTGATGTGTTTAATCTTTGCCTCAACTCAACATTTCCATGCGTTTGCAAACATTAACAGCTCTGCGGTCTGCCTGCAGGAGGAAGAGGAGCGTGGGAAGCGCCAGGTCCTGGTACTCGGTCTGGACGGGGCCGGGAAGAGCAGCATGCTACAGGGTTTGACCCCCGGGGATTCAGGGGCTAAGAGAGGCCGGTGCCGGCCCACCCGCGGCTTCAACTTTATGAGTCTCAACGCCCCCGCCTGTCAGCTCGACTTCCTGGAGAGTAAGGCTCCTTTTATCCGTCCTAATCAAACACTGCTCTGTGTGGAGTCTAGCGAGCATTGATGTTTTATCAAACAGCATGAAATGGAGAAATGGAAAGAGCACAACTGTTCAGTTCAGTTGGCAATTTGTTTCATAAAACTGCCTCGAATCAAACAGCTCTGCAGACATGCCGGAGACGCACTGTGGAAAACCGGATTCATAAAATTAGCATGAAGCTGTGAGAGCTCAGACTTGGTGAATGAAATTTGCTGATTTTTTTTAAACATTAGCAAGTTATGGAGATGAGTGAGTGTGTGCTAATGTTAGCACATCTCTGCCACTTTAAAGTATTTAGCTCGTTAGCTTGTTGACATTTGTTAAGCTAGACCCTTTACTACCCTTTACCACTGTTAGCGTCAGTTAGCACAGGATGATGCTAACACTAATTAAACATACAGATTAGCATCTTAGATTACAGTCACACAGGCCTAGAGACCAGTTGACAACCATGTGGTAACCACCAGTTGATTGAAATTATATTCACTGTCCAGTTGTGTGAAATCGACCCATAAAGCACAGGCCCAGAGACTGGTCATGCAGAGGGTGCTGCACCAAATTCCTCATTGTCATTGCTTTGGTTGCTAGCATGCTGGGTAATGTTGGATTCCCTACTCACAGTTGGCTTGATGAAGTACAAACAACCAAAGGCTTTTAGCTTGTTAACATTAGAATATTTCCAAGCTTGCAACAAGATGTTCTCAAAAAATAACAAGTGGTGTAAAAGAAATTTAAAACAGAAAAATATGTTCATACAGTTTTGTTTGGTCCAGAAAGTATGAAAACGTGAAGCTGGTAATGTCCATAATTGATCTGCTCTAGGTGCTGGGAAGTAACTCCATTGGCTTTATGTTTGAGTTGAACTTGAAGGGAGACTTGATCCACAACTTCAGTTGTTTTTCTTCCCTGAAAGCTCACATCATCCATCACTGCCAACACAAAGGCAATCACAAGGCAATCTCTGGCAATGGCTCTTGTTATATTGTTATTTGTTCAGCGACTGAAACGTTCAGTATCAAGGTATCACGAAAGTTGACTGTGACAAAGAAGCCTGGAAAGTGTATTTCTGTTTAATTTCACACTATGGTGGTAAAGTGAGATTGCATTACGTTTGCTGGCAGGATCAATAAATCCATCACATTAGTGCTCCACAGCACTAATAATAACCTGAATGACTTCGCTTTGCATTCAGCCAACATGCGTGGTCAGCCGTGATTGGCCGATGTATTTAGAGGAATGTGTCACGCTCACTGATCTGAACACTGCTATCGGTGGGCGCCACTAATCTTTTTCTCATCCGCGAAAGTAAGAAGAGCTCACGCCGCCACCCACACAGCACAATACTTCAGCGGGTCTGTGCATTAAATGTCTCAAGTGTCTTTGTGTCGGTGACGTTGACTCAGAGGCATGCTGACAGGTGAGACGCAGTACGATGCACGGATCTCTTTATGGAGTCCTCGGGGGAATTATAAATAAAAGAACTAACACCAGATCAGATGGAGAAGTAGTTTTAGGCTTTGAGCTGATGATGAGATTTGGTTTTGTGTAAAAGGGAAGTGAAACTGTCAGTGGTGAGGCCCTAAATCCTCAGCTTTTTCCTTCAGCATGGCATGTCCACTTTACAAGCTATGATAAACAAATTGTGTTGCCATGTGCTGGAATTTAATCACTTAAAAAATAGTGTCCGATCAGAGGTAACAAAGGCAAAGAAGCAAGGGAACGAAGAAACGGAGAAGACGAGGCAGGCGGAAAATATGAGAGAGCAGACGAAGAAATGAAGTAAAAGCACAGGAAATGAGATTATCCAAAACAAACAGGGATGATAAAGGCAAGAAGAAGACAGAGGAAGGCGAAGGCATGGAAACTCTGGGGAGACTGAAAGAAGAATAAAATCAAAACAAACATCACAAAAACCCGAGACCGCGATACAGATACAGCGGTCTGTGATACACGTATAACAGATATAACTCTAACTCTACAGAAATCCTTCAACCAGTCTGATGTCAAAAAAAGAGACAAAGCTGCATGACCTTTAATGGCACCAGAAAATATCCAAGATTTTTTCTTATTCTCATATAAAAACAGGTTTTAAAAGTTCGGTCTTCGTAAGCCGGGGTTCCACTGTATTGATAAAAATCACAGAGTAACACTGATATGAAACTATTAGGATACACTGCCTATGACATCAGTCATTGACACGACACTGTTACAGCAGTCAAACGGATCCGGGCTTATCCCAACCAAAAGCCCTGGATGACCCGGGAGGTCAGGCAGCTGCTGAAGGAGAGGAACATTGCGTTCAGGTCTGGCAACAGGGATTACTACACCACAGCCCGATCCAACCTGAAGAGAGGCATCAGAGAGGCAAAGGGGGACTATAGGAGGAGGATCGAGGACCATCTGAAGAGTAATACCAGCCGGCAGGTGTGGCAAGGCATCCAGCACCTAACCAACTATAAGATCAATCTCGGAGCTGCGGACGGTGACCTGGAGCTGGCAGAGGAGCTGAATATCTTCTTTGCCCGCTTTGAGACCAGGGTACCGGAGGTATTGGAGCCACAGCAGCAACACGCCACCCATAGCAGCACCACCCTCACCCTGGAAGAGCACGAGGTGAGGCGCATGCTGCAGGCTGTTAACCCGAGGAAGGCGGCGGGTCCTGATGGTGTGCCAGGTCGAATATTGAGGGATTGTGCAGGACAGCTGGCTGGGATCTTCACCAGGATTTTCAACAAATCCCTCGCACAGGCGACTGTCCCACTCTGCCTGAAGTCCTCCACCATAGTCCCCTTGCCTAAGAAGCCCCACATCACCGGCCTGAATGACTACAGACCGGTGGCACTCACCCCAGTGGTAATGAAATGCTTTGAGAAGCTGGTCCGCAGACACATCACAGCAGCCCTGCCCCGCAGCCTGGATCCACACCAGTTTGCCTACAGAGCAAACCGATCCACGGAAGACGCTGTAGCCACAGCACTCCATGCTGCATTAACTCACCTGGAAGAGCATGGTAGCTATGTGCGGATGCTCTTCGTGGATTACTGCTCAGCTTTTAACACCATCCTTCCACACAAACTGGTGGCCAAGCTACAAGACCTGGGGCTTCCAGACAGCACCTGCATGTGGATCAATAGCTTCCTCTCGGGCCGTAGACAGAGAGTCAGAGTTGGCCATCACACATCCTCAGCCCTGAGTCTCAGCACTGGCTCACCCCAGGGCTGTGTGCTCAGTCCACTGCTCTACTCTCTCTACACACACGACTGCACTCCTCGCCACCACAGCAACATCTTTGTGAAATTTGCAGATGACACCACAGTGGTGGGGCTCATTTCCAAGGGAGACGAGTCTACGTACAGAGACGAGGTGGAGCAGCTGACGTCATGGTGTAAGGCCAATAACCTCCTCCTCAACACTTCAAAAACCAAAGAACTCATAATAGACTTCAGAAGGAAAAAGGCAGAGATCCAACCACTATTCATAAATGGGGACTGTGTAGAAAGGGTGGCAAGCTTCCGCTTCCTGGGAGTCAATATAGAGGAGAACCTTTCCTGGAGTGTGAACACCTCCGAGCTGCTGAAAAAGGCCCAACAGAGACTGTACTTCCTGAGAATTCTCAGGAGGAATAACATCACACAGAGACTGCTGGTGTCCTTCTACAGAGCCACCATTGAGAGTGTTCTAACTTACTGCATATGCATCTGGTACACTAGCTGCACAGGGGCTCAGAGGAAAGCACTCCAAGGGATCATTAACACCGCCCAAAAGATCACTGGCTGCCCTCTCCCCACACTGGAAGTTCTACACAACGCCCACTGTTTTAAAAAGGCCCAAAACATCATAAAAGACACCTCACATCCTGGCCACTCCCTGTTCGAACTGTTGCCCTCAGGCAGACGGTACAGGGCAATCAGAGCAAGGACTAATAGACTCAAACACAGCTGTTATCCAACTGCAATAACACATCTGAATACTACAAAAAAATGTCCATCACGCCACTCTTGTGTTAATCTATGCACGGCCTGAAGCATGTGTGTGGGAATGTATGTGAATGTTTTACTGTTATATCTTATTAGTATTTTAAGTATTCTATCTATTTTATTTATTGAATTTTATTGTTTTATTTATATTTTGATATTGCTAGGGATGATGCAATGATCGGGGACCATTCTTAATTTCGTTGTTCTCATGACAATGACAATAAAGTTTCTGATTCTGATTCTGACATCCCAACATCTGAGGGAAAAAAACCCCAAAATGCTAAAAATTACCAAAATAACCAAAAATCATTTATGGTTCTTTGCACAGTTGTGTTGTCAGTGGGTTTGTGTTTTATCATTATTACAGTGCTGTCTGCACTATCCACCATTTCCTCGTTCTTCCCCCTAAGCTTGAACTTTACGTTACCCTCGGTCATAAGCGCTGCTATGAGCGCTCATAACGTAGTCGTCATACCGACGGGGACTTTCAGCACCTGTATGGTTTGATGAAAATATTGATGGGTTTTTGTAATGGTACAAAGAGTTTAACGAGCATCACCGCACTGTCAGTATGGTTTTTTTATTCTTAGCTTTGAGCAGCTGTTTGTGAGTCAACATTTGTCCGACAATGTCATTAGAAATGCTAAAAAACCAACTTACCAACTAAATGTGTCAGAGGTCCAGTTAAATTGAATTAGTTCATGACTGGTGGCCGTTAGGACTGTGTTATTAATTTTATTCCAATTGCAATTACAACCTTACCTTCTATTAATTAAAAAAAAATAGATAATTAGGGTAATCCTCTTTTGTAATAGCTAATTTTTCCTCTGCACACATCCCTGTTCTTTACTTTTGCTGCCTGATGAATTCCCAAACTAGCCATGGCATGCTCAGTTCATTTCATATATATTTATTTACTAGGTTAAATAATAGTTAAAGTTTTTGGAAATCCATTTAATAAACTCACTATTTTTCTAATGTCTGTGAGTCATTATGTAGATTTTTGACATGAACGAGGAGCCGCAGTGACAGTCAAGGTGAATGTTTGATGGTATTCATGTTCAGACAGTAAATCGGTGCTCTGCTAATTTAAATCAAGCCTAGGTCCACTAATTAGTGTTTATTTTAAAATTTACGCTACCACAGTCTACTTACTGTCCCGTGGACGTGGTGCACGCCTGTGAGAGTGAAGACAGCGGTGCAACAACGGGTCAAAATCTGGATTCAAGTCAAAGTTTTGAGTTGAACTTTGGCTGCGTTAGCAGGCATGAAGCATGCCCACGTGCATCTGTGAGGCTTTAAAGAGGCAAACTTTAAAGACCTTTTGGAGAATAACAGGTTAAAAGGTTCTGTACTTAAACACCAAGTTTTGAACTGAGATATCATGTGACAAGGTATCAACACGACGAATCTGGGTGGGACAGTCGAACTTTGGCTGTAAAATCAGGTGTAAATTCCTCGTCGGCGCTGCTGCACAGAGGCCTGCAGCTGAAGCAGTTAGGTGGGTACAGACACACGCCCACATCATTCACACCCATGTGACTCAGTGTTGACTGCGCGCACACGTGTGGGAGGGTGTTTAATAAGGTGGCCTGTAGAGCAGCAGGACCAGCATCCCTTTGAGATTGCCGTGACAATAAAACACAAGCTGCTCACGCCGCCGAGCGCCGGGTCCGGCCTCCATACTGCATCGGGTAAACAGGTATTTATTGCTGCCACATCACATCAGCTTATAGTACAGCACTCCCCAGTTTCCTAGCAACATTTCCCATTAGGTCCAGCACTAATGAATTCTTGCTACTCTCTTGGATTCAGAGGCAGTTAGGACCTAAAGTCTTACTCGCCGCTGTGAGCAGTGACTCGTTTGGCCGTCGAGCACCGCTGGTTCCTGCAGCCGGAGGTTACTTCTGCTGCAGACTTTCCAAACCACTGAAGCTGGAAACTGATTTTCTAGCAAATGTGACCTGTGACTGTGTTTGGTACAAGCAGTGTTGGTACTGAAATGCTGTAGATGGCTGTTTTTATTCTTCTTACTTTGTACTTTACCTTATGAAGGGTTTTTATATTACAATTGGTCTCATTGCTCCAGGTTTAAATCACGCTGCAACAAATACAAGAATCTTGTACATCAGTAGATTTAAAAATGAGATGTGTCCCCGATTACTCTTATTACTCAGTTCCACTCAAAACAATGGAAATAAAAACAAATCAATGCTGAGTTGTTTCCTCTGTGATCCCAGAAAGCAGGAAAACCAAATAAAAGGAAAACTTCATGCTCAGGTCGATGGATTACACAACGTAGCTGAGTATTCTGGTTGATTTATAGGTCTTATGGAAACAAATGGAAATCAATGACTGCCTGGGGAGTGCAGAAAAACAGCATTTTCTTACAAATGTAAAACAGATCTACAACTCTTAAGTTTTCTCATTGATTTACTGATGATATGTAAATTAATGGAAGTGAATGGCTGCTTATAACGGTTTAAAAATACAACCAAAGTCTAAAAGTGCACAGGATGCATTTAAGCATAGGAACATGTGAAATACATGTGAATGTGCGTTCATATGTAAAATCTATTAACGTTCTTAATAGATTTTTTAGATCACTAGTCATAAAAACAAGAAACACTCCCTCCCCCCCAGAAATATGTAAAGAAGAAGAAGAAGAAAAAGCAACCCCTAAATTGTTATTTATGAGTGAAAAAACTAACTGAATTCAGGATTTTATATTCAAGTTAGAGCCAGCAAATTATTCAAGCATAACATTCAACCACTAAAACAAAGTTTTCTGTTCAGGAAAGTAAAAAACTGTAATTTACATCTTGACCACAAAATAATGATGTCCTTAATTTTTTCTGCTGTTTTGTAAAACAGCAAATTTGAAACTTCTATAATTTTATTTAAGGATAAAAAAATATTCAGATTAGAGAGTTTTCCCATACTGGTGTATTAACCGTTACTGTACTTAGTAATGACCAACACTGGTAATTAGCTGTGGGATTAAATCACATGGATGGAGTCCAGTGAGGTCTAAACGTTTCAGAGCACAGCTAAATGTTTTCCAAAGCACTGGACATTTGGAGCTACATTTCTAGGCAACGTTTGATGTTTGTTCATTTCTATAGTTTAGTATCAATTTACGTTTATTGATTTAGATAATAATAATGGATTGCATTGATATAGCGCTTTTCGAGAACCTCAAAGCGCTTTACAATTCATTCACACACTGGTGGAGGCAGCTACAGGTGTAGCCACAGCTGCCCTGGGGCAGACTGACAGAAGCCAGGCCCCTCTGGCCATCACCAGTAGGCGGTAGGTGAAGTGTCTCGCCCAAGGACACAACGGCCGAGACTGTCCGAGCCGGGGCTCGAACCGGCAACCTTTCGATTACAAGACGAACTGCCAACTCTTGAGCCACGATCGCCCCCAGATTGTACAGAAGTTAATGGAAGTCAGTGGTGGCCTAGTAAGACTATTTTCACACCTGCACCTTTTAGGCCGTCCAAGTCAAACTCTGGTTCAGCCCAGTTTGGAGGACTCGATCTGGTTTGTTTATGAAGAGAATGTGATCCAACCTCAAACCGACCAAACTACCAGTTGTAAGATAGAAGTTAGAGCTGAAAGCCTTTGGGCTTGACTTGCATTTCACTCTGTGTGCAAGGAAATCAAAGTGTGAGGAAAAGCTAAAGTTTATAGACTCATCAACTGAATCTGGTCAACGTAACTGAACTACAAGTGTTAAAATGGCCCAAAACTCCAAATTACGCCATTAAAAATGTTACACTTTGATGTTGCTCTATAACCAACCACTGACTTCCATTATTTACTGTGTAAAAATGTGAATGGATTAAACAGCCTAATCAAAATGAATCCTCACATTCCTCAATGTTTAAATCATGATGACTGAGCTGCTGCTGTTTCATGCAGCCAAACTAATCCAAGAAGCCTGCACACATTATAAATGAGATGTGTCCTCAATTATTTATAGTGTCTCTGGAAAAGAACACAAGGAAAGGAAAACAAATAAGAAAAAGTTTCAAGAAGGGGACAAAATATAAAGTTAAACCAAAACCACATCAATACTAATGTATTTCCCCCAAAACTAAGAATAAACTGAGCCTCTGGGCTGCAGGAAAACAAGAAAAACTGAATAAATTCCATGAAATAAAACCCAATTCAGACCCATTAAATGAAGAGAAATCGCTGCTGCACTGTCATATTTTACTCTGAGCCTCTTTAACATATCATGTCTGGAGGCAACAAGATGGAAAAAATGAATCAGACTAATTTGCCCAGGAGCGAACTGTGGATATAAATAATGCCTGAGTGCCGTCTCAGCCTGTTTCATCCCTCGGTGAAAATCAGATTGCATTCAGTCCGGTGCAGATGTGAAATTAATCTGTGGCCAATTTGTTTAAAGTGGGGATGCCAACAGCGCATCTAATTCTGCGTATCGATCTGTCCTTTTATTTACAGTTTTTACCGAATGCCTAAACACTAACTGTGATTCCTGTAGCACAATCTCTAAAACTATTCAGACTTATAGCAAAACCACTCACTGAGTTTGCAAAACTAAAAGCACAAAAACTGCTTTGCACTCAGTTTGCAATTTTGTAACACACACTTTGCAAGACTGTAGGCACAATTCACTGCACAACACTCAATTACCAAATTTCCAACACACTCCTAGCAAAAGTATACACATGTATGGCTATCATTAACACTAATTTGCCAACTGTCTGGCACACTTTCACATGTGAAAACTTTTTTAGATAATTAGTTCACTTTGCAATCAGCCTAAGCACTATAATACAGGTAAGCTGTGTGTGCGGAGTACAATGGAGCGAGCAGAAAGAGTGAGAAGTAGAGGAGGCCGAGGAAGAGGACGTGGAGGTGAAGAAGTAGGATGAAGAGGACGACAAGGACAAGGAGGAGCAAGAGGAAGACGAGGAGGGGGCAGAGGAAGCATGTTCACTGCAGACCACGTAACCCATATAGTCATTATGGCGATTGCAAATAATCTTATACTTGGAAATAAACACTTGTGTTTGTTTTGATGTGTTTGAATAAACACCAGTACTTGACGTTTGGATCCCTCTATGCTTATGGATCTATGACAGAAGTATGAGCTCAAACTGACATAGCCTACCTTGTGCACAGGGAAGGCAAACGCCAGATGTGTTTTATATTCATACCATCAGTGTGCAGTTGGCGCATTGTGTGCTTAGTAGATGATGGCTTGTGTGCACTGTTTGATACGGAAACACCATTTTTACGAAGGTGTGAAGAGTTAATCTAGCTGTGTTTGCTTTTGCAAGAGAACTACAATGTTTTGATGATTGGGTGACAGGTTTTCTTATTTGTGTGAAGAGTTTTGCAAAATTAGCCAATAGTTACAAAAAATGTGCTTAAGCAATCAGAAAAAACTGTAACCGAAAGCCTTCCTCCAGTGAAATGGCCTTGAGCATGGCGGTCAGTCGGGGTGTGTGGGGATACTGTGTTTCTTTGGCTGACAATTGTTTTGTCGTTGTTGTTGTTTTTTGGTTTTTTTGTATGAATCAATGGACAAACAGCCTCCTTTTCTCTGAACGCAGTGTTATGTGTGCTGGTACACACTTAAAAAAAAAACCTTTTTATTTTGGGCAAACAGATCCCCTCTAGGGAGCGACAGTAAAACAATGTCTCGTCCTTGTTTGTTAATTATGAGAACTCCTGCTGAGGAGAATCGTGTATCGCTTCAGGAGCTGAATCCTCCACAGATACTGAAGCCTGCAGGCCGGGTGTTGCTCAACAACAACCAGTTTTTATTATGTGTTGTCCAGTCATTTCTAAAGACTAGCCAAGCTTGAAGATCACGTAGAGAAGTCCAAGTCCTGCCAACCGTCTGGTAGATGACTCGCGCACCTCAGGTGGAAAATGAGATCGCCGACGCAGTCAAAAATGTCTGCGGTGTGTTTTCTGTGCTGCAGTTGGTGGTGGTGAGGATCTGCGGCGCTACTGGTCAGATTACCTGAGACGGACTCACGTTCTGGTGTACGTGGTGGACTCGTCTGACAGAAGCCGCCTCCCTTTGGCTAAAGCTGAACTGCACCGCCTCCTGAGGGTGGAGCCCCAGCTGCCTGTGGTCGTCCTGGGAAACAAGCAGGTAAACCATAAAACAGACGTCTTTTTATGTTTTTATCATTTTAAGCAACCGTTGATTTCCATTAATGCTGTGTTGAATAAAAGATAGTAACTTATAAAGTTTTAGGGGACATGAAAATTATGGTTTCAGACATTAAACCTCAAGTTTCAAACTATATTATGTCCTTAAAAACTAAAGCAAAGACCAGTATTTAATTCAGTTTTAATTACACAGCGCCAAATCACAACAACATTCACCTCAAAGCGCTTTATTGTAAGGTAGACCCTACAGTAATGCATAAAGAGAAGAATCCAACAATCATGTGACCCCCTATGAGCAGCACTTTGGCGACAGTGGGAAGGAAAAACTCCCTTTTAACAGGAAGAAACCTCCAGCAGAACCAGGCTCGGGGAGGGGCGGGGCCATCTGGCCGGTTGGGGAGAGAGAAGGAAAACAGGATGCTGTGGAAGAGAGCCAGAGATGATCAAATTTTTTTATGGATTATATGGAAATTAATGGAAATCAATAGCAACCCAGAAGAACAAAAAAATAATCAATCAAAAATCTGTGTAGCACACATTTATAACCAGGATGGTGCTCAAGTTATTTGACAAACTTGTTATATACAGAATATGATGCCTTTTATTTCTTTTCTTTTTTATATGTAGACACATGTAGACAAATGTAATTCGGTTTTCTAAGTCATTTATGGATTATATGGAAATGTATAGAGATCAATGTAAAAATACCCCAGAAGGCTACGTGCACACAGACACCAGTATTCTAGAAAACTCAGCTTTTTCTATGCCTTTACACCTTTCGTCCACATGTAAACGGCGGTTTGGGTCACTGAAAACTGATATTTTTAAAAACTCTGTTTTTGCGTCTACGTGTGGAAGAGGAAAAGACTTAGTCATGCAACGTCAAAGGTGTGCGCCGTTTTTGACGTCACGCTGCGCGCCACGTTATTGTTTATGTCAGATGAATTTCTACAATGCCGAAAAGAGACAAAATACTGTTGCTGTTTCAAACGCAGGTACAACCAAATCCTGACGCCAACGTCATCATCGGTTTTGAATAAATTTAATCTTTTTAAAATGTAATTAATGTATGCTGTGTGCATTTTGTCCATTCCTAAGTTGTGAGTCTACACCAGTCACATTTCAGAGCGCTGCGACTTGTGATTATGAATCACTCAGACTAATGTAAAATTTTCCGTTTCTTTCTTTATCGAATAAACTTTGACCAAGAGAGCCAGTGAGGCAAAATCCAAAATACTGTCTTTAGTTATGAACATTTGAAATGATGAAGACATTAGAAAAGTAACACAAAATTAGATGCCTTTCCAGGAAAACTTAAGGTTTGGTGAGGGCACAAAACTCTGTTTACGCGTTCCCTCCCAGGCCTCTAGATTTCTGATTGGCCAACATTTCCACATGGTTAGGATGTGGCATGTTCTTCACAGCGTTTGACTTTGATTTTTGCATTTACATGTGGACGGAGATATGTTTCACTGCACGCGTGGATGGGATTTCTTTTTTTTTTTAAACAAAAACGGAAAATCTCAGTTCTCAAAAATCCCCGTGTACGTAATGAAACGTGAATTATTTTTTTCCTTCAAAAATAACAGTTAGCTGAACGCAGCCATGCAGAGGTTGAAATTTGCATGCAGTTAAGTTCATAACCAGAAGAAGAAGATCCATCAGAGTCCTGAAATACATTTCCTCCTCAGTTCATATTTCCTTTCACAGTGTGTGGAATTATGCATGACACCGCAGGGAAAAAGGAATATTAGTCACATTTAATGTTGGATCACTGCGGCTCGATCCTCACAGTGCTGTCAGGTTTTTTTGAGTACTAAGAAGAAAAACGTACCTGAAACCTCGCAGAGCAGCCGCAGTCCGGTTACATCAGGTCACGTCATGTTTAAAAGATCAAGAGGCTCTACAGGTGTAAAATGAGCAGACTTTTACTGCTTTCATCTGTGAAATTAATAAGGAAATTTGGATCATCAAACAGAATGGAGAATAGACCTATTAATTAACCTGTTGATACGAACGTGTACAGGAATTCAGATTTTTCATCAGGTTGAACTGCAAAGCTTTGAAGTTTTACATCAGCAAGTACAACAAATTCAACAATTCCCAGCAGTTTGGGTGATTTGCAGATCAAACGATGTGTAAGCTCCAGTTAAAAGGTTTAGTTGAATGATAAAAGGCCGTTAGATGTTTGGATGACATATAACCGTGTCATTTTCGGGAGGAGCGTGTTTCACGTGAGAATATAGCAAAGTATATTTAAAAGTCTGTACTGTTCAAATCATTCCCTGTTTTTAGAGTTAAACCACTTATGCACGATTGATTATTACCCGTGTTCGATGTTATGGCTTCATTAGTTTTCATATTCACAAATAAGGTAATATCTTATGTTACTTATCAGACACTTGGAGTGTCCATATTTATTTATTTATGTCCTAAAAATAATAACCAAATCTGTCAAAAAGTTGTTTAAGCTAAAAATGACATTGTTATTTATCATGCAGACTTTTCTCAGAAGTCAAAAATTATTCAATCAGAACTTTTTGTGTTCAGGAATATAAACTAATAAATGTAATTTATGGTCTTAATCACAAAATTAGTTTTTTTCAGGTTTTTGGTAAATGCATATTTTTAGCATTAAAGGTATTTTCATTAAAGAGCTTGTGCATACAGAAACATTAAAAGTTATTTTGGTAATTACCAATATCGTTAATTTTAGGGCAACTGTGGTGGTTTAATGCTCCTGTTGAGGTGTTTGCTAACTAAACCTTTGGCTGTACCGTGACATGGGCTACATAAAGGAGCTCTTTCTGACAGTGATACTGGCGTTCGCCCACCAAGCCTCTGTTCTCTTCCTCGGCTCTCGCTTAGTTTGAACAGCACAGAGATCGTTTCCCACAGAACTCGTGTGCTGGGAAAGACGTGGTGCCAAGAAACGAGGCGGACATCTATAGAGTCGCACCGGGGTTGAATGGTTTGTGTAGGAAGGTGGTTTTAAATTCACTCGCTGCACACGTGAGTTGTGATCACAACAGAGACAACCAGCATTTAAACAGTGTGACATGTAGTAATTTGTAATGACACACTGTGAAGATTTCTGGAAGTTAATGGGAAGGTGTTTTATTCAAATCAGCAATTTTTTTTTGTGGAGGCGAACTCGACGGTATATTTGTTGATAGATACTTTGATTGAAACCTGGGTGGATTTCTAATGTAACTGCTCAGATTTTTGGGTAAATTAGATATAATTTAAGTTTAACCATTTTTTACTGGAGTGCTGCGTTAACAAACTTCATACCAGAGATGATGCTTACACAGTTAGATGTTACACAGTTCTTAATTAAAGGTGAGAAACTGGGTTCATTTGCCACAATTAGAAGGTACAAAGCAATAGTGAGATTGTAATAAAAACTCAACCTTTTTTCCCTCCTCTTCGCAGGATAAGCCGAACGCTGTGAGTGTGTCGGAGCTCCACGAAGCCTTGTCTCTGGGCTCCGTGACCGAAGACAGAAAGCTGTTTCTCTTGGCCGCCCAGCTGGACTCTGATGGAGCCCTGAGGAAGTCCTGCAAGTGCCTGGATGCAGTCCAGGACCTGCTGCTCCAGCTAGTCTGATCAAGGATCCTTCCCACAGAGCAGAAGAGTAGGCATGGAAGCAAAGGGGTGGCTTGAGGACACCCTCCTCCTCCTCCTCCTCTCTGGTTTTCTTGTTTAAGCTCAGAGGCAGAGGAGGAGGACGGCGGGAGAGTGAAAAGATGCCAAAACAGAGTGCTGTTTTTTTCAGCACCTCTTCTTCTTTTCTTCTGGTCCTTTTTTTATTAGTTGGCTTTAGAAACAGTAACTTCTCAAGCATCTTACACTTTCCCTCTAACTCATCTGTTCTTGCTCAGTGGAGAAGAGGAAGTGCAGACTGAGGAGGATGAAGACAGAAGGTGGCCCTGAAGTGACTCAGATCTTACAGAGATCACCTTCTGCTGCTGACTCAGACTCTTATTTAATGTCGGCCTGTTACAGGTTTATTTAAGCATGTAGTTTGCGTGTATATAAAATGTGTGTTGGGTGTCAGGTTTGTAGAAACAGATTTTTGTCAGGTTTTCATGTTTTATGAAATGTTTTTGTGTAAAGTCAGATCAGGGCGTTGGCCGAGCAGAACGGTTGGCGTTTGGGGATTGGTTGAGTTTGCTTCAGAGGATGACTTCTGCACTGCAGCTTCTCTGAGATCTGGTGGGACATCGTGTGGAAATTCAAAGGGAAGTCCGAGACTTTAAAAAAGAGTAAAAAATGCAGCATTTTTACTTCTTGCAGGTTTTGTCATTATCAGGGGAACAAAGATTAGAGACTCCAAAGGTCGTAAGGTGAGAATAACTCCTTGCTTATTAAACAGTTTGTCGTTTCCTAGGAAACACTTTTAACAAAACGATGTACAGACACTGGGCGTTAGCTGCTTTTCATTGTTAGCTTAACAGGCTAACAAACATGAACAGCTACTCTTTTTTTCTTCTCTTTCTCTAAACTGTGGCTGAAAGCCTACGTATTCAAATGCTTCATGTTTGAGGTGTGCTGTAATTACTTTAATACAGATACTTAATGTGGCTGCTGTACTTTAAAATAAGTGAAAACAAGCAGGAGTCGTACATTTATTAGTCGGCACAACGTTAGCTAGTCTAGTTCTACTACTGGCAGCTGCAATATAAAAAACCTGTGTGCATATTAATCAGTGATAAATCCATGCACTACCAAAATAATGTCACGCTAACACCATAATGAATTACAGATGTTTATGTTTTCGGTACAAACTCAATGTCTGTCAACTTGGGAGAAGAAGAAACATTCAAAAGTCACAAATCCGTTTCTCGCAGTTCTTCCAGCTCGGTCGTACAAGAAAGTGGAAAAAGTCGCCAAAAAAAAGAGTTCATGTTAATAGGATCGAATTGTCAATTGTTTTTGAAACAGCACGACTTTGTAAGTATATTTAGTGTCTGGAGCATGAATCAGCTTTATAAGACGTGGCACCGTGACGTTTTAAACCTAACCCAGTGTTTTAAATTCAACCAATTTTACATATTTGAAATGTGACCTCTGAAATAATTAACTCTACATTCAGAACAAAGTGATGGCGGACTTTGTTGCTCTGCAAAAGTGGAAAATATGAACTATATGTACACAGATATGAGACTGGATGGGTAAAACAAAAAAGACACAGTTGGAACTTTGTGTTCAGGAAGGTGAAGAAAAACAAATCAACTTATTTGTGTTCCCAATACAGTTTAATATAATGGCTGTGAGTATTTTAAAAACTCCTGTGAAACTGCATTTAAAAAAAAAAAAAATGTGTTTATGGTCATAAAAGTCTTACTGAAGAAACAACACAATGGGCTGCTGCGACATGGTCGTGAAATACTGTTTATGTCGTGCATTTGCCTGACAAACTTGTGTCTCAGATGGGACATCACTGCTTCTGAGAAATTGGGCTTTTAGAGCCCCGGCTTGGACAGTCTCGGTCGTTGTGTCCTTGGGCAAGACACTTCACCCGTTGCCTACTGGTGGTGGTCAGAGGGCCCGGTGGCGCCAGTGTCCGGCAGCCTCGCCTCTGTCAGTGCGCCCCAGGGTGGCTGTG
The DNA here is from genome assembly GCF_057382095.1 of Aulonocara sp. 'chitande type north' Nkhata Bay. Taxonomy (NCBI): domain Eukaryota; kingdom Metazoa; phylum Chordata; class Actinopteri; order Cichliformes; family Cichlidae; genus Aulonocara; species Aulonocara sp. 'chitande type north' Nkhata Bay. The sequence goes on along the minus strand of NC_141353.1, from coordinate 11,335,997 downwards.
GCTACAATGTAGCTGCCATCACCAGTGTGTGAATGTGTGTGTGAATGACTGGATATGTAAAGCGCCTTGGGGTCCTTAGGGACTAGTAAAGCGCTATATAAATACAGGCCATTTACCATTTACCATTTTAGATCAATAGAGGCTCTTTGTGATTTTAGATGTCCCGTTAATTCAGAAAACAGGGCAATTGATTTTGTGAACTGAACCCATCGTGCTTCTGTAAACCCTCAAACAATTTCCCAGTTGTCTACCCTCAGATTCTCTAGTTATGGGCAGTAATAGTCAGCAGTGGCTCTAAAATCAATTCTTCGTCTTTATTTTGCCCATGCAGTCTGGACATCATCCCATTTATAAGCTCATACTTCCAGTCCCATTTCAGTAGCTGCGTAGGAATCGGTTATCCCGTAAATACACGTCTCTGAATGTGTAAATGCAGTATTTGACTTTTAAGCTCTGTGTAAGATGAAATGGAATTAGCTAGATCTTGAAATGCTGTGTGTGTGCAGCAATGTTCGCTTCCGACGCACAGTTTTACTTTTTAATGAATGTGAAGTTTTATTCCTTGTGATGTAATTCAGAAATGTTTTCACTTTAAAGTTGAGTGGATTTGCTGTTTGAACACTGTTTTATAACCAGTCACTGCATTTCCTGTTTTATGTCTTCTGTTAGATATACATTCATGCATGTCTACATGGATTTTTATCACCAAACCTGAAGGGGACCTTTTCAGTTCATTTCCAGCTCAGTGGGTTTATTCTTGAATTCTACTAGAGTTGCTTTGCATGATTTACGGTTTAAAATAATGCTTATTAATCTAATTACTGGCTGTTAGTGTAACTTGAGAGATGTTTTAGTTCCTTTCCTATCACTTTTCAATCCAACTTTATTCTGAGAATGTGGTTCCCTGGAGCGCCAGGTGGGCGGAGCTTCTGTGCGTAGCAAAAAGCTGCTTGAAGCATGCTGACTCAGTCTGAAACCTGAACTTGTGACTCACGTGTTTAATATGCAGATCCACCTTTGTAAATGCTGTGACAAAATGTGGAGAAAGATAAAGAAGACATAATCGAGTCATCTCAAACGGAAAATTGGTTTAAGTTTGTTTTGCTTGGTTTTTTTTCCGTGTGATAAGAGTGACACAAAGTCTCATGTTTGTCAAGTATTTACTTTACTGTCTGGGTCTAAACTCCGCTGCAGGTCCATATATCAAACGATCACTATGGCATTACTGAGAGTTAAAAACTGTCTAAAGTCTTTCATCTTTAATAAAATGATCAGCGTTCTGCTCTACCAGGTGTAACAATTGAGTTTAACATCCAGGCATCCATGAAAATGGAATTTATGACATTTAACGGAGTTAGAAGTTAGCAGGGAGTTAGCTCGCTAGCTTCTATCTAAATACAATATAGCATGTCCTGACTGCGGGGTTTTGGAAACAAATTCAAACGTACAGCTCTGCTATCACTTCCAGCATAAATGAAGACAGAAAACTAAACAGCAGTGACGTTTGTAGGGTTACTGAAGTTTGGCTAGCTGGTATATAATGATGTGCTACGTGACCGCTAGCGACACAGCTATGTTAGCATAATATAAACAAGCTAACCTTTTTTCCACGGTGGTCAGGAACAAATGTAATCGCATGGCAGGATGCTGGAAAAGGACCAAACTTCAGCCAGGAGAACAACTGAGATCATCCATCCACAATACGAGGTTAGTCATTCATATACTGCTGCATGGGCTGGGCTGTAGTTACATCCTAAGGTTTTAAAAACTGAGCTTAAATAAATGATTAGCGGTAATAAAAGCTGAGGGAGGTCAACAGTGATCACTGACTGTTTTAGGAGCTTTTTGAGATCAAATAGAAGAAAATACAAAACATTAAACATGTTATCAACACAAAAGCCATATTAAACGCAGACTACTTTAGGCCCGGAAGTAGGATTCGTCGCGTCATCACTTAACGACCGGATTTGCCATCCTGTGATAGTATTTCAGGGGTCAAAATGATCCTCCCTGAAATTATTGCACAACCAGCCCAGAGACATAATCTCTTCAGCATGTCCTGGATCTGCTCCAGGCCTCCATTACATGTACCAAGCACCTCACTTAGGAGGAGGTGCCCATGAGGCACCGGGGTCAGATGCTGAACCACTTCAACTGCCTCCTTTTGATGTGGAAGAATAATGGCTCTACTTTGAGCCCCTCTCAATTGAGCCTATTTCTACGGCTGAGCACAGACAACCTTCAGATGCTTCATTTCTGCTGCTGATCTTATTCTTTCTATCTATAGGTCGCGATCATAGGAGAGGGTAGGAACATAGATCAGCCAGTTAATCAACACGTGTCCTTTTACACTCAGTTCTGTCATCACCACAACAGACCAGTACAGCATCTGCATCACTGCCAGGACCACACTAATCTGTCAGTCCATCTCACGCTCCACTCTTCCCAAAATACTAAAACTCTTCCACCTGGGAGAGGACCTCATTCCCAGTCCAGCTGTTCCTGGTTGAGAACCATGGCTTCAGACTACAAGGTGCTAACTCTCATTTCAAGTGCTTCACACTTGCAAACAGCCCTGGTGCAAGCTGAAGTCAACAGAATCACATCGTCTGCATAAAGCAGGAACAAGATCCTGAGACGATCAAACCTTTCAAACTATGGCTGTGCTTGGAAATTCTGTCCATAAATATTATGAACAGAATCAGTGACAGATGGCAGACCAGCGCTCACTGAGAGCGAGCCAAGCTCTCAAGCCTCTCAGTTTGTACAGGAACCCAAAACAACTATAGCTCAACACAGTTATAGACCACAGTTTGCCTCATGCTTTGCACAGGTCGTGCATGAGGCACCGCCTCTCGCCAATGACAGGAAGAGCAAACAGTTGCTACCTTACTGTCCGTCTTGGTTTTAGCGTTGCAGGCCTCACCTCGTTCAAACAGAGTTTTAAAGCCAAGAGTTGGAAAGTGTCATCGATGGTGCAGTTTTCCTCTCCTTTGAGTATCATGGACATGATACAGATCAGATTAGCAAATCTAACCTCAATGTACAAGGACGTTACTTCTAATTGGATGATTTACAAACTCATCCCGCCTTACTACACAGCTTACTTACCCATATGGAAAAGATTTATATAAATCTTATAAAGTTTTTATCTGTTTTGTGTGAAACTTGCATGAAAAGCATACAAGAGTGAAAACAGATATAAGATCCCTCAAAAAATTATATAAATGAAACTTGTATGTTTTGGATACTTACTAAAAGAATATATGAAAGTGGCCACTTTCATGAGTGAATCATATAAGCCTTCTATGATTCACTATATGAAGTAGGCCACATCTGATGCAAGTCTTTTTTTTTCTATTTCTTTTCCATACGGGTAGTTCTGATTGGTTCTCATCTCTCAATATTTGTTTTGTTTTTATTTTTTTATGAAGTTGTAAATACATTTTATGACAGTTTTGTCCTGCATTACTTTTTATTAAGTAATCTTACTTTTAAAGAAA